>NC_056739.1:579130791-579238291 GCF_019279795.1 Protopterus annectens | reverse complement strand
ATCCGTCACTTCTACCGCAGACCTCACCACTGTCACACTGCCCTCGTACATATCCTGTATCACTCCTACATACTTCTCTTCCACTCCTGACTTCCTCATACAATACTGCAACTCCTCTCTAGGCACCCTGTCATATGCTTTCTCTAAGTCCACAAAGACACACACAATGCAACTCCTTCTGACCTTCTCTATACTTCTCCATCAATGCCTTCAGAGCAAACATTGCATCTGTAGTGCACTTTTCCTGGCATTAAAACATACTGCTGTTCACTAATCATGACCTCCTTTCTTAACCTAGCTTCCACTGCTCTTTCCCATAACTTCATGCTGTGCAGATCAATTCTATCCCTCTGTAGTTACTACAATTACTCTGCACATCATCCTTAGTCTTAAAAATCAGTACCAATACACTTCTCCACTCCTCAGGCATCCTGTCACTTTCCAAGATTTCGTTAAACAATCTTGTTAAAAACCACACTGCACACACACATACACACACACACACACACACACACACACACACACACACACACACACACACACACACACACACGCGCGCGCGCGCGCGTGTGCGAGAGAGAGACAGAGAGAGAGGGAGAGAGATATTTATGCACACACATGCGGCATTTCACAGTAGAACCTATGTAATGTATATGGCTTTAATTTGATCAGGTGATCAGTTGCAAATAAAAGATACAATATCCATATTTCTAAGCCCTCTTGTCTAAAAGGGAATTCTACAAGCTTGCATTCAAAATTATTAAGTTTTTGGAGGAGCTGAGCCCACACCATTCCCATGCAGAATGAAACCTCTTACATCCACCATAATTGTCATTAACCATGAGAAAAGAAATGGAATATTACAACTTTTAAGTAAGTGTAGCTCACAATCTGCTATGAAAACAAAGGAATGTCATTGTTGGACCCTAACGAACTGTACAACTGTAATTTACAAAATATTTTCTGTTAACTTAATTAGTGAAAGATATGCAGTGATTATCATTTTACAAATGCAAACTGCCTTGTCATACTCAATATGCAACATTAATTGTAAACTGCTTTGTCATACCTGGTGTGAAATCTTCAGATCTGTGATCTACATTTTTTCCACTGCATAAACTGTTACTTCAGTTAGCTTAATGTAAAACAACATTTGTTCAGTGCAAATCATTATAGATACTGTTTCAGGTCATTTGCTGAACATGCTTATTTTAGTTTAACTTATAGCCCTTGTTATTGTATAGCTGTAGATGTACGATCGAATTTAATAGTTTTTCACTTTTTCTTTTTAACAGTTTCTATTTAATGCCCTAATTTAAATGTACTTTATTGTGCCCTGCTTGAAGCAAAATTATACTGAGTCATGCAGTTTAATGGGAAGTTCAGTTCTTTCACTTGCGTTACATTTTCCAACAGTATAGACATACTGATATTTGCATCCACTGCAATTTAAAATTTTCCATTCATGACTAATCTAAATGTCTTCTCTCAACCATGACCTCTGTAATATAAAGATAGGAAAGAAGAAAAATACAATAAAATCATTTTTCTTCTCATAGCTGAGTATAGTGTGAGAGTTCTGGAGATGTGCAGAATTATAAAATCTAATGAAGGTTTAACTTTTGTAAGAATATAATTTATTAAATTGAAGTCAACATTACCAAACTTATTGGACTGTCTCTAAGATAGCAGCTTTAAAACATTTTCAGGAGATGCTTAATAGCACTTAATATAAATCCCAAATGCACGCTGTAAAAATATTAATGAACACTATGTGGATTATGTTTTTGCATTGTCTTAAATGTATGTATGTGGAGCTTTTCTCTCCGGCCTCTGCTGAAAATGGGTTCTCTTGACCCATTTGGACTATCCCGGTAAACAAATGTCAAATAAGCTAAAATAAATAAAAATTAATTTTGAAAGCAACATGATGCACTGTTAATATTTCTGATGATGCAATGTATCAGGAACTCATAATTCTGTTTTACTTTCAATGCAAGTTGAAGACGTAGCAGGTGAGGAGGATACAAGTTTATATTTTAGAAGAGAGCAGCTTGAACTTTCATTTCAGTGCAAAAATAGTTAACAATAATTCTAGTTAAGTTCAATAATACAATGAGGATTTTCAAAGCACCTGCACCACAAATCTAGTTTCAACCAGTTACAAGCACCCTATAAATGCTATATATTTTCTTAAAGGTTATGATAATAAAGTATTTTTATTACTCCTGTCCTACTACATAAAATAATTTTGCTAAAATACATCCCTGTATTGTATTATTTCCAAACATCTGTTCCTTTAAGTGATTTATACTCGTCAAGGAATTTTAAAGTTACCTTCTAGACTAAGCATGCACAGATTTCTAAATATTACCCAGATATCCTCCTTGTTCTGTAAACGTATTCACTGTACCTACGTAGGCTGACCAAATGGTGCAGCAAACACTGACTCTCTAGAAGGCAGGGTCTAGGACCCTTTCATTTCTTAAAGATCTGGGTTAGTTTTCCAGTCTGAAAAGGCTTAAATGATTTACAGAAGCTGGTTTCTCAGTTTCCTGCTTTGAGTGTGTGAGTGTTATTAATAACTTAATTTAAAATCTGATAGCACCTCCCCAGTTTGTCAGCTTAGCTGTTATTGGATCACCATATCTTCAGCTAGTGTTAGTCTCCTAAGAGGCTTTGTGTCTGAACATTATTTAATTTGGTATCTTGTGTGGTAACAACAGCAAACTTGACATTTTGCTGCCATTCATGTAACTGACTAAAAGTGCTCACTTCTGCAACACTTCCAACCCAGTCAGACATGAGTGCATTCTTCAAATTCAACTAGTCAGCTTCATCTCCTGTTTGGCACATCATTTTTGAAATCTTTAAGCAGACAGACGTAGGTGAATTATAGGTAGCAATGGGCACTGCAGTGGTTTCTTCTCTCTGTGTCATGACTTGTGCCTTATGAAGGATTTGAATTTTGTCCCATTCGGTTTTATTTTTAAAACTGTTAAGGTACTGTAATAATACATACTATAGTAATAATCTACCAATGTATCTTTCTTTTCCTGGCCATATTTCCACTGTCATTGTCACTTCCTTAATTACAGATATCAGCTGAGCACAATTTATGTATCTCTCCCTGAACTGCTTATTAGAACTGATTTTTTATTTATTGAATACACTCTGTGTTGCAGTTCTTGAAATTGCTAATGTTGTTTCTTATGAAATTGCATATTAATTTGTATTAACACTTATCAAAGATGACATATTGAATACAGCATTTGTTGTTGGACTACTTTCAGGGACAATGCAAGGGTAAACACAGTATGTGTAACTACATTGAGATGGGGGGGGGTTAGAAAGTAGAGGGGTGATACAGGTGGTGGTTAAGAGAGATCCGAGGAGAAAAGTAAGCCTTACACTGTGACTGGGTACAATCTTCTAGTTTTCTGTTGATTTTGGCCATACTGTTTAAACACTACCACTTTGTTTTAACTCTCACAGACTGCCAGCTGGTTTGTCACATACATCTTTTCTGAAGACAACAATCAAATGGAAGAATTTGAGCCCCCCCCCCCCATTCTATTCATACTCTCTCCTCACTGTGTTCCCTTCCTCCATGCCTGGATCTAAGAATGTGCAGTCACTTGCAGCATGGTTCTTAACATCCTTTTGGTCTTCACTGTGGTACTAGTTACCCAGTCGACCTTTCTCTAGTTATGTCACCCTCACTAGCTTAACTTAAAGCCAGCAAAGCAATCCCTACCCTGCTTTTAAAATTATACTTAGACCTGAGTATAGATTTTCAGACTCCTCATTTCTTTTTTAAGAGATGTGGACTACCAAAGCTCTCACTTCACTGTCCTACAATCCACAACTTTTTTGGGGGGAGAGGGGCTGGTGCTATGCACACCTGCTTCATTCTGGCAGCTGTCCCCAATACCTGATGGCCAACACTGGGTCTACTAGTCACTCCAATCTACCCACAGACTAACTAACATCAATTTACAACTGGGGTCTATACATATCTTAAGGGTATCTTGAAGGGGGCAGTGCTATTCTACTTCTGCCAGGGGGAGGGGATTCTACCTTTTTGGCCTACTCTTGGTTTCCCTGTCCTTTCTCTGGATAAGTGGTGACACCATGGAGGCAAGAATGTAATGGCAGCATACAGTGTCTTATCCTGCCTCCACAGAAGCTCAGCCATGCTGCCTCCCATTTATTCATAGGCAATGCCACCCCCCCAGCACAACACCAGCCATTTCCAGCAATGTCATGGGGAATCCCCCTATAACCAACCTCATACACTGGAATGGGCATACCCCCCATCCCTCCTTGCCTTTCCATTAGACACCAGAGCTACTTATCAAACCCAGGCTGACTGGGTTGTAGTCAGGTCTTTAGCCTTCTATACCACTGGAGTGACCTAAACTTCAAAACCTGAAAAAAACAAAACAAAAAAAAAAAACGGAGAAACAAATATACATATAAACACACTCATGCCTACACAGACACACACACATAGGTTGATATGTTCATAGGTAGGTACTAAGCTATTGGCCCTAAGGCCTATATAAGCCTAGCCAAACGGCACCCTGGCTTTTGCCACCCAAGAAAATTATTTTCCTGTGCCCCTGTCAAGCAGAGCCACAGAAGTGATCCCCGGGGTGAATTTCCTATCTCCCATCCAATCATCAAGATTTTTCTTTAAGAGTGCTAATGAGGAGTTTTGTTTGTTATAGATATGTAGTTTGTTCCAGAGTATGGGAAGTCTCTGAGACAGGACTCTATCCCTCCAACATGTTCTGTTTATTGTGGTGACAAGGTTTAGGTCCCTAGAGCATGCAGCTTGGAGTGATTGGGATTTCTTTACGTGTAGCATGTCCAACAGCTCTGGGTTTGACATAGCTTTGTATGTTAGGCAATCGCCTCTGAGTAGGCGAAATGCGACAGAGTAAAGCTGGAGTTTTTTGAGACAGTCTACGTAGGGTATCTGTTTGAGGCCAGTAATCCTCTTTGTGAGGTATTTCTGTGGCCTTTCCAGCTGTTGTAGATGTCTTGTGAGGTACATACCAAAAAGGGCGTTGTACTCTATAATGGGTCTAATGAGTAATGAGTAGAGGGGAACAATGACCTCTTTTTTTCCTGGATGAGAAACCTTTTGTGATGAGGTGTGCCACGTAGAAGGATTTCCTGACAACTGTGGCAATGTGATTATTAAAGTAGAGACTACTGTCCACCTGTGTCCCAAGGCCTCTTATCACACTTTCGGTGTTAAGTAGACTATGTGGTAGTTCATGGGTACAGAGTTTTTACCAAAAGGGATGACAATGCACTTTTTGGCATTGAGCTTGAGGCCATGGCTTTGACACCAGGCATCTGTCTCAGTGAGGCCCTTTTGTAGGATGTCCACATCGTTCGGAGATTTGATTATGGCTCTTAGTTTGCAGTCATCTGCGAACTTTGTTAGACAAAGACCTTGTGTGTGTGTGTGTGTGTGTGTGTGTGTGTGTGTGTGTGTGTGTGTGTGTACGTGTGTGTGTGTGTGTGTGTGTGTGTGTGTGTGTGTGTGTGTGTGTGTGTGTGTGTGTGTGTGTGTATATATATATATATATATATATATATATATATATATATATATATATGTATGGATCCCCTTCATATGATCTAACTTTTGAAAGTTTGAACATTCTAATCTTAACGGAGATCTCCATACAGTGCAGAATGGGAAAATTTCCCTTTTACGCACTGTAGTGCGATCTCAGAGTTGGTATATATAAATAGCAGGGGATGTGGGGGGTGCAGCCCCCCACGTGGGTGGTGGTGCAGGGTGTGCTTGTCCCCCTGCTAAAACTATTCAGGTAATTTTTCTTTCTTTTTTTAACTTTTTTATTAGTTGTTCGAACTTTCAAATGTTTGATCATATGGTCTCAGCCATATGAAAGTCGAAATTTTGAAAGTTCGATCATCTGAAGTAGACCCTATATATATATATATATATATATATATATATATATATATATATATATATATATATATATATATATATATATATATATATATATATATATGTGTGTGTGTGTGTGTGTGTGTGTGTGTGTGTGTGTTTGTGTGTGTGCGTGTGTGTATAATATTTATATATAGTCTACAAAAAACTCCTGTCTAGTTCTATACTGTGGGGATATCTATTTTAACCCAGGTTCACATTCTCCACTTGTGTGTATCACAGCCCCAGTGAGCCTTCAAAGCGGTCTTAGACAACTTCATGCCATCAGTCCATGCAACTGAACTGACCATGTTCAATCTCTTACTTTGGCCTAAATTAAGAACATTTCAGTCATGGTGAAAGACATATCTCAGAGATTGAGATCACCACCCCCGGCAATAAAATCTTCAGAGGTGACCACTTCTGTAAGTGGGGCTGGTAATATTACCATGTATAACATTATCAGCTTTTGCCTTGACCCACTTCCAGCTCTTTGTACTGCCTATATGGGAACCTCGGTTAAGATTTTGTTAACCAGCAAAGAGTGAAAGTTGTCTGTGGATACATCCCTCTTGAATTTGCAGACAAAATTTTTGACAATGTTTGCTGACTTACCTTCTTCTGTGGGGCTGATTTATTTATAATGGCTAATGTAATTAGGGCTAGACTCCTGTGACTCACTTTTCCATGATCTTATAAACTTTTATGAATTAGCTCAGGTCACTTGAATTAATTTGACTTCTGCTAAATAGGTCAAGACTGACTGAGATTTCTGCTCCTCATTACAGAATATAAAGTCTTCTGATCATACAAGTTTTGAAAACTGGATCTGTGCTTAGTTTCAGACTTGATCTGCTCATTCTGCTCCAGTCAGGTGCTGGTACTAACAGTGATCATGCTACCACTGATAAGCTACATTTCCTTAACTGTACCTTCTGGGTATCGTAGACTTAATTGTACCTATCAGGTGCTACAGTGTAAACCATCCATTCCTTGGATGACTTATGAGCTGAAACAACTCACAGTTCAGTGCGAGTCACCATGGAAACTGTATCTTCCCAATGGATAAACTTCCATCCACTTTCAACATGCTGTACCTGAGTGCCTTTTCAGACAATATGAAACTCAACATTCACCCATATGTGAAAGCATTACTTTCTAGAAGCTGGTAAGGGAATAAGTTAAGACATTTATGGTTACAGTATTAACATAATATCCTCAGTTAATCTGCCAGCATGTCCCCCAAATTCCCAAAATAATAACTGATGTACTGAGACCATCCTTTACATTGTCCTTTAGCAGACATTTTGTAGAAGGCATAATACTTTCTAAATTAAATGTAACCCTACATAAGGTTGGCCATACTAGTTTACGATGCAGCTCTAGGTCAATTGCCCTGTTATGTCCACAAGCTGAAGTGACTGAAAGATTAGTACATGAAGATTTACCACTCTCTCTTATTGCCAGTCTTCTTTTGGCATACTGCCAACATGGATGTCACTCGAGGCATGATGTCAGTACTACACTTTACTCTTGTATGAGTATACTTGTTCCTGGAAAGGTAGAGTAGTTGTAGAGATGTTTTTAGATTTTCCAGAAGCTTTTGATTAAACCATTCAAGTGTCTTCTAAACAAATGTCTCACATGGGTCTTACCTCAGCCTCTTTGACCTGGGTCAGTAATTACCTCTGTTCCAGAAAACAGTATATCAAAAGGGCAGATACTCTACCTACCCCATTCTGCATTTGCAGTGATGTTACTCAGGGGTCAGAAGTGAGTATTAAACCCTTCACTATTTCCTATCTATATCTATAACAATGCACACAAAATGCAGATGACTTTATGTTCCTCTGCAATACCCATGACATTACAGCTGCGCACATAGCTTTACAACAGGATAAACAGCTTAAGAGAGAAAATTAATTCTAAATTCCACTAAAAGAAAATGCAAGCCATTTGCCTGATAAAGAGCAAAACTTGAACTGCAGTCAAGGATGCTATCAGATCTAGCAAAGGTGAGCTGAATCAATTAATTTTGTCCACTAGATATCTTGGAGTATTTTATAACAATGAATTGAAATGTGTCTAGTATGCTCTATGAATCATTAAAAACTCAAATCAGCTTCTTGGCTGCTTATATAGAGCTAAACATTTTCTAATCATTGAATCCTGGCTTATTTTGGTAATTGGCCTGTTAGTTCTGAAGCCTGTTTGTTTATGTACTCTTCATTAACCCCTCAGCCATATTTAATGGTCAGACTGGAGACAACATATAGCACAGCTGCCAAAATCATTACTAATATTTTCTGGAAGGAGCACTATTGTACCTTTCTCTGAAAATTAGGCTGTCAGACATTAAAAACAAGGTAAAGATCTCATAGCTCACAATGGCTGTAGGTTCCTCTGTACCTCTGCACGATTTCACCTCCCTTATACTCAGCTGGTATCTGAAACTTAAAGTAACAAGAGTTAACTGTTAAATGCCATTAGAAATGACATTAAGAAAAATGATGAGCTATCTGACTCAAGTGTCTCTATTATTTGAAATTCCTTCCCTGAAAATGGCAGAACATTAGAAAATTCTCCTCTCCTCTGGATATAATTAAGGTTTGGCTCAGGTGTCACTAGGACTGCCCTAGTCCCAACTCCGTCACTGTACCTGTGGCATATAGGAAGGGACAGCATACTTAAAGCATGGAAGGGAAGCCAGATTTCTTCTGTTATTATGAAGTCATCCTACCTTCTGATCCAGACTAAAAGCTCTCATTTATAAAGAAGTCAAATCTAACTGTCAGCGTTCAGGGAATATTACATGTACTCATTCTTGTTAGTGCCACAACTTTGATTCTACCATCTCTTCCTCTTACATTATCACAATTTTCTGTAAAATGTAGAATTCCTCCTTTGTAGCCACTGTCTGCACTGGTCATTCTGTAAATATTATAAACAGGGAACCCCATTAACTTATTATTACGTACAACTTCATCAGAACTGAATACCCCAAGATGGCCAACATTGTCAGTATACCCAAAGTGCAGAAAAGTATGAACAAACCCCCATTTAGACCCATTATTTCTGGATCCCAATCAAAAACTTTTAATATTGGGGTGGTAATCGACCATTGGACCAAGCATATATATACTAATGTCCCACATATGATTAAAGACTCTTGGGACTTCTTAAGTAAATTGACACCGGACATTTGGAGAGAGGATATAATACTGATTACTATTGATGTTAAGGATTTGTTTTCATGTATACCGAACACCATTGGACTAGAATATTTCAGCAATAGCATGCGAAAATTCTCTGGATTAACTTGGGAAAAGATTAACCTCATAGTTGATATGATGAGTTTAGTCCTGGATCACAATTATATCCAATATCTAGGTGAATATTTCAGACAAACCAGAGGGGTAGCTATGGGTGCATCTTGTGCACCCATATTTGCTAATATGGTCATGCTAGAGTGGGAACACAACTTTGTATTCACTAGTGAATATTATAAATACATATCTCTCTACTCCAGATTTCTGGACGATTTATTCATTGTTTGGAATGGACCGAGTGATATTATACCCGAATTTATTACATATATAAACAACACGACAGAGTTTTTGCAATTTACTTTTCAAACTAGTAAAGAAGGGATACCATATTTAGACACCTATATTACTAATGAAGTATGTGGATTTTCTTCCAGATTATATAGAAAACCTACATTTTCTAATGATTACATTCATTTTGGAAGCAACCATCCCCCACACATTTTTAAGAATGTTGTAAAGGGACAATGTATACGTGCAGCCCGGATGTCATCAAAAAGAAAAGATATGGTTAAAGAATTGGATTTTATATATAAGATGTTCATTGATCGTGATTACCCTAAAAGAATGCTGGAGGATGTAATTGAGTATGTCAAAAATCAATGGGGTAATAAGTATCCCCCACTTTTAGGGCAGGCCAGACCAAACAAGGAAATTAACAAACAAGAGAATAGGAAGGTATGCATCATCATGTTTAACGCATACACTAATATAGTAAAAGAGATTTTATGTAAACATTGGGACATTTTAACCAACACAGAGACGATTGGTTCAATGGTGGGAAACCACCCAGTTGTAGTACTAAAAACATCAAAAAATATCAAAAAGTTATTGGAAAGAGGATCATATATAAAGAATAAGGATAATGTAAAATATGGTATGAGTAAATGTGGTTCCTGCCGACAATGTAAATATATAAATGAGAGTAAAATGATTCATCTCAATAATGGCATGAAAAGTAAGTGTAGATGTGTAGCAGGCAATTGTAATACACAGAGGGTGGTATATCTTGCTACATGCACCAGCTGCTCAGCTTATTACGTAGGGAAGACTGAGAGAAAATTAAAAACCCGCATTTACGAACATATGTATAAAGTGGGCAAAGGTGATACCAAAAATGCACTAAGCAAGCATGTAATTGACAAGGGTAAAGAACATACTTTTAAGTTCACAATTTTAGACAGGGTAGAATCAATACTAGATATTGGCAATTGGAAAGTATATCTAAGTTTATTAGAAAGTAAGTGGCAGATTATTCTTGATGCTACTAGTCCCCCAGGCATCAATGAATATATCAGTTTAAAACCCTTTTTATTTATGGGATAAGAGCAGGTAGTGCTCCTATAGTTAATGACAAATGTCTAACAATATAGAATAATAATTAATAATTAATATTTAATATATATTTTACACATTATAATTCTCATAACATATACAAAGTATTTGAATATTATGACATGTGTAAGTGAATTTTAAAGTGTTTTTAAAATGTGTGTTGTTTCATGTTAAGATATTATTCTATAATATTTGTCACATTTTTTATATATATCATTATATTTATTCTATCTATACTAAGCAGCTCTTAGAGGTTTAGTTAATTCTATGATATATTTATTTAATTATGGTATATATTTCAACATATCGTAATTGACAGTTTTGGCGCCAAAGTTTTGGTATAAATGAACCTATCTTTAGGTTTTCATTGGTTCTGAGGAAGTCTGAAACAGTCAGATGAAAGCGCTTAACCTAGACTTTATGCTTTGTTATTAATTTGTGACAAACTGGTCTTTTTTTTATTGTTGGAATAAATTTATTGTCAGTTCGACATCTGTCTCCCGTTCTCTATTCGAGCTACGTGGCTTTGGGTTTGCGAGTTGGATTTTGTGGTTTGCTACTACAATGAATTGAAATGTGTCTAGTATGCTCTATGAATCATTAAAAATTCAAATCAGCTTCTTGGCTGCTTATATAGAGCTAAACATTTTCTAATCATTGAATCCTGGCTTATTTTGGTAATTGGCCTGTTAGTTCTGAAGCCTGTTTGTTTATGTACTCTTCATTAACCCCTCAGCCATATTTAATGGTCAGACTGGAGACAACATATTGCACAGCTGCCAAAATCATTACTAATATTTTCTGGAAGGAGCACTATTGTACCTTTCTCTGAAAATTAGGCTGTTAGACATTAAAAACAAGGTAAAAATCTCATAGCTCACAATGGCTGTAGGTTCCTCTGTACCTCTGCATGATTTCACCTCCCTTATACTCAGCTGGTATCTGAAACTTAAAGTAACAAGAGTTAACTGTTAAATGCCATTAGAAATGACATTAAGAAAAATGATGGGCTATCTGACTCAAGTGTCTCTATTATTTGAAATTCCTTCCCTGAAAATGGCAGAACATTAGAAAATTCTCATCTCCTCTGGATATAATTAAGGTTTGGCTCAGGTGTCACTAGGACTGCCCTAGTCCCAACTCCGTCACTGTACCTGTGGCATATAGGAAGGGACAGCATACTTAAAGCATGGAAGGGAAGCCAGATTTCTTCTGTTATTATGAAGTCATCCTACCTTCTGATCCAGACTAAAAGTTTCTCATTTATAAAGAAGTCAAATCTAACTGTCAGCGTTCAGGGAATATTACATGAACTCATTCTTGTTAGTGTCACAACTTTGATTCTACCATCTCTTCCTCTTACATTATCACAATTTTCTGTAAAATGTAGAATTCCTCCTTTGTAGCCACTGTCTGCACTGGTCATTCTGTAAATATTATAAACAGGGAACCCCATTAACTTATTATTACTCTTCTCCCATCTTCCTTTGCATGGCGACCATCTACCCTTACTTCTCTTAGTGCCTTCATACCTGTCTCTGTCCTCTTCTTCCTAACTCTTTCTCCTTTCTACCTTTTTTTGTAATCTTCTGCACTATTTCTGAAAAATAGTAATTGCACTTTGTGTGCATGTGCTCAGGCAGAATTGAAAATGATCTGTAGAAATCAGTGCTCTACCCCAGTTAACAAAAATATATATATGAATAAGTAAACAAATTGTTATACATTTTAAATACATGTCATCATAATCACGTTGTGTGTGAAGCTTTTTTCCTGGCAAGGGTCTAGTTGTAAATTTGGCTATTAAAATAAATAAGGTTATTACTTTATTTATTTATTTTTCTGCAGGTATGCAGACTGGACCACAGTGAGCCTTTCCCAACCATGACCTAGTTGGAAAACATGCTACTAGGAAACAGCATCTAAGCAAGGTCAATTAAATATAGTTAATGCATCCCCCAAATATACAAATTGTAGTTTATTTAAGTGCTTGTTTCCCTAAGCACCATACAATAACCCTCTGGAAATGTGAAATAAATAATGAGACAGACTGCAAACTCTGTAATAGTAAAACAGCACAGTGATAAGAGCAAATAATCAGAGATTAAAATAAATATAATATATAAAATATACAGCAAAGCTTAAGTTATTAGGATTGCAGTAGGTGAAAATAGATCAAATAACCTAAATATATAATGAAGTGGGGTTGTTAGTGCAGAGACTAAAGCTCTGACTTGGTAATGAGGCTTTCTTTTCCCGGGGTACAGGGGTGAATATTTTGCACGTTCATTTGCTTGCTGTGTGACATGCTCAAGTCAGTTAACCATACAGTGCTTTAGAGCAGTTGGGAATTTGGACTTCACTCCTTAATGGTCTCCTGGACTAGATTGATGTCTAGTAACTACCTATGAACCTATAAAGTTAACTTGGCAAATAGACTAGCAAATAGAAATGGAAAAAGAGAAGTTGCCAGAAGGTAGGTATTAATGTTAATTAGGCAGGAATGAATAAATGTAGAGAAATCATCATAACATTGATAGGTACACTTACATAGGAAAGCCAATAAAATATAGGGATGATATGCCACTTATAAAATAATTTGTAGCATCTAATAAAATAGGAGTCACATTTTAAGTCACAGTAAAGTTTCCCTGAATTTTGACGTACCCTGATGAGGCATCTGTTAAAAAGCCTATTTTTTCCTTAATAGCGTACCATTACTAATTAAAAAAACATTTCCAATAAATTAAAAGTATGACAGTAGACCTTCCACATATGCAATGTGAGAGCCATAAATCTCAGCTGTTTTAAGGCAAATCCTCCAAATTTGTTATTTATGCATCATTTACTTGGATTATATTTACTAAGACGTGTGACCGCACTGACAAAAAGAATGGAAAAATACACTTTTAATTGCACTTACAGGCAGCATATATAATTAAAAGGGAAGTGGTAGATGCAGGGAGGTTTGCCGCCTGTAAAAATGCTTGATTGGTAATATTAAATGCTGGATAGGTGGGCAGGCTCAGAAATATGTAGCCATACACAACAGGGAATTGTTTACATGCCCAGCAAAATGTAGAAGAGCTTGTTAAGTGTGAGTAACCTCTCTGTAGCAAAGGAAATACAGTATAACACATTCTGTGCAAATATTAATTCAGGAAAAGACTTATTTGAGAAGGTGAACATTACTTCTCTTATTGTAGGGTGTATCTGTTCATCCCAGTCATTAATTAATTTCTTCCAGTATATATATTTTTTTGCATGTGAAGGTCATGTGGCTTTTGATATAGTACAGACATTCTTTGACTGTTTTGGGACCATTATGTTTAATAGTTAGCAGTGAAATGAGGAGTACTATTTCTTAGAGAGAGAAAGTTTCCATTTTGAAAATATTTAAACTGGTCATGTTGATCAACGTTATATCTAAGGATAAGAGATTTGAAAAAAAAACAGCTGCAATGGAGATCATTAACTGATTGTGCACCCAAATTCACACAAAAACTTCTGTCAAATGCAGGTGCTGTTTGGGATCATTGCTGATATCAATGTTTTATTATACAACTTTCCCAACATCTTGTTGTAAGAGAAGAGGGACAGTGTTGTTGCAGTAGTGATATATTGATAAATCTTGAGGGATGTCTGTGATTACAAATTTAAAATTTGCTCTCTACTCTAGCCTTGCAGATGAATTTAAAGCTGTAGGAGAGAGGATTGTGCCTTCTATGCTAATGTGGTCTCTGAATTTGATTTATTCTAGTAAGACAATGCCAAACAGAGAAACC
The DNA here is from genome assembly GCF_019279795.1 of Protopterus annectens. NCBI lineage: Eukaryota > Metazoa > Chordata > Ceratodontiformes > Protopteridae > Protopterus > Protopterus annectens. The sequence goes on along the minus strand of NC_056739.1, from coordinate 579,223,868 downwards.
TCTATTGAGAATTCCAAGTCTAGCAGACACCAGCCACCCTCTACGTCTATATGGTTTATAGATGTTGTGTTCTTGGTTTGACTGGGTGACAATAGGAATTTATGTGGAAAAATTCCAATGATTATCAGAAGAACTGACAAAAATAAAGAGAGCACTTCTGGAAATAAAATATTATTGTGATGGCTTGGATTTAATCATCTACAGGAAGGAAAGAAAATAAATACTTTTCTCTCATTGTGCTTTATTGATTAGTGGACTACAGTAAAATTCTGCAATTTCATTTGCTCAGAAGGAAACATGAGAAGATTGTTTAAATATTTAATGGCCTTCTTGTGCGAGATGAAAGATAATAGGGGCTTAAAATACTTTAACTACTAGGAATAACTGGAATCTTTGTCGCTGCACTCTGTTTCTTATAGCTCCTTAGCAATGCCTTATGCCTTGCTTATAGGCTATAAGGGATTCAGTAGTCTAAGAACTCTTATACATCAATAAATCAAACAACCCAGCTAACACTAGGGACAGAGACCTAAATCTGCTCTAATAAATAACTAAGACTAGGAAGAGGGATAGATTTGTCACACAACAGCTACTGCTTCTCTGGAGCAAACTCCTTCTCCAGATTAAGCAGTGTGATACATTGTCTGCCTTTGAAAAGGAGCTGGGCAGCTGAATATGTATTTACAAGTGTATCACTATATGACCAGTGTGGCCCTCCTTGAAAAAAGAGGCAAGACCCAAGGGCAGGAATTGGCAAGGAGGAAATGGCCTTCCAGATTTCTTACCTTCTAGCACCTATGATCTTGTTATTCTAATAATATGCTAGTGGGGTACTTTGAACCCGAAGAACAGATGTTTTCTCAGTGTAAATCAGCCTGAAAAAAAGATAAGAAACATCTGAGTAGTTTGCAACAAGATGACAGATTATGATTTAGATCCCTTAAAGTAATAGGATATCATATATGAAAGGAAGTATATTATTTTGTTTTACCTGATCTTACAGAAACATACTAAACATAAACAGATTCTGTAGTGGTCTGTGCTAGTGGTTCAGTGGTCCCAACAAATATTAATAGATAAAGGGCATCCATGATGTGACTCTTGGTGCAATGAAAGCATTTTGAGGAGTTTCTAGTAAAATGAAAGACAAAAACTTGGATGCCATCAAGAAAAAAAAGTTTCTTCTGAGTATCCAAACCTATAAAAACAAACTAAACTGAAAGAGATTCTATAATGGCTTGTATAAGTGATCCAGTACCCAGGATAAATGATACGGTATAAAGGGCATCTCTGCTGGAGTCCTGGATTTAAAGAAATGCTGGTAGAGGTGTTTAATCCATTCTTTATGGAAGCTTTGGAGACTTTGTACAGATAGTAAGCATTTATGTAAACTACGGAGGAAAGCAAAACTGTTGTAAAGTCAAAAATAGGTAGTCCTTTTGAATAGAATCATTCTCCTTCATATGAAACAATATGGGCTAAGGAAAAGTGAATGACTTTTTTTTGTATTGTCCTGATGAATAGTGAAAAATGACCCCCTAATCGTATTATTCACACGTGTAATAAAACATGCTTTCTTCAGGTTTATGAAGTTTTAGAGTATAGTTTTCAGTCTGAATGCCCAACTGTTTATAGAAACTGTTAGAGTGAGAATTAAATGGAGATACAGGGCTTTAAGAAGAATATAGACCTGGAAACTTTTTTTCCCCTCTCTGTAGAAGGGAAGGGGTATTTTTTTCCAGAATTAAGGGATAAACCCATTGTGGAAAGTCTTGTACCAGGTGTTACAGAAAGGTTTCTCACTGGAAGTGATGTACCTCTGAATGTAGGCTATTAAGGCCAAATGTTCCCCTTTAATGAACTTTAGCTATTAGTTGTGTCCTTGGCTTATAGGAATTATGGTATCAAAACTCAAGAGTGGATACAAAAAAATCAAGTGCTGCATTCTTTATCTTAGTGCTTATACAGCAAGGTATGGTACACATCAGAATGCTAGCCCCACTATGGCATGTATTTCCAGAGAAAGAGGTGTTTAGTAGTTGACATGTTGTTGTTGTTGTTGTTGTGTCTTTCGGCTTTTCCCGGTTAGGGGTCGCCACAGCGGAACTGCGGTCCACTAATGATTGGCAGTAGATTTTTACATGCCGAGTTGCCGGCCCTGACGCACAACCTTCAAAGAAGGTATGCCCATTCACGCATGTCTCCACACAGAAGATGCTCTAGCTGAGAATCGAACGGGACAACGTCTTACTGTGAGGCGACAACGCTACCGCAGCACCACCAGTTGACATAATTTGCTTAAATGATGTGTCACTGACTCCGTCCACACACAAAGCACTCCATGGCTTGAGGTGATAGAACTGTGGAGTCCATTTTCAGCTTTTCCAGTATAAGTGAGGTTTCTTTTGTAGTACACCCTACAGCTTGTTGCCTTAAAACAAAGACAATGCTAACATTCCTAAGTTATTTTCAATGTGCATCACACGAGTGACTGAAAAGTGAAGAACAAAAGGCAGTCCTGCAGGTTTATGATGTTTTTCTCATTTCCAAAGAAGAGGGAAGCGACATTTCTAACTATTTTGGTATCTAGACCCACTAAAACTTACAAAAGAAGAAGACTGAGGTACCCTGTGAGAGGTCAATTTATTTTAAAATATGGTTAACATAGGACCAGAGATAGCCAGACTCAATAATGCTACTAGTGCTGAAATAAAACTTTAATTTGTAGGTTGAAGCAGAAACATGATCTCTTAGGAAGTTAGGCCAATATATATTTGTGCCTTGTAATATAATTTTGAAATATGTAAATAGTGGGTAGTGCATAAAGGGCATTGAAAGTCACATTCTTTTCTGCTATCTCCTGAACCCAGTGTGCAGATAAAAGATTGCATAGAAATAATGGTGCGTTTAGCATGACTGTCACCAGCAAATATAAAACAGTTAATACCATGTTAATCTATTCTTTAACCAAATACATTTAATCCTCTCTTAAGAGTTTTATTTTAACTAGTGCTAAACACAAAGTGAGACATATGAAGATTGCTGCGATAATAGTTATTGTCAGTTATTTTCCCAGCCCCATTAAAGACTACCATCAGCTGTAACTCTCCTCAATTTATGAAATTGTTTTGGAAAGAAGAGGGGCTAGGCTAATCCTTAATTGCTTTTGCAACAGCATATTATTGCATCATTGTTTGTTTTTTTCAATACATTTGTTAACTGGGTAGGCTCACTGGACACAAGCGTCCCTCTTTGGGGGATGACCCAGGAGCACTGACTGGTTAAGTCACTTGCTCATAGTTACACAGTAGACAAGTGGAGATAGAAGGAATCCAACCCAGTGTTCTGACTATAGGAGGCAACTGTTTAACAGCTATTCAGTGCTAAGAGCCAGACAACCTGTGCTTCTATGACCTCACCTTCAGTTGCAAGTGATGAAGCAAAGCCCTCAGTACTTCAGTACTTTGCTTGAGTTACAGCTTGTCTTCCATTAGCAGCTGTTAACAAGGCAGACATAAACAGATATAGTCTCACCTACAGAAGTAGAGCTGGCAAGAGCTATTTTATTCACAGTTTCATAACCCCTTGGCAGCCAACTTGCTAAATTAATTTGGGTTGCTACTGTTGCTGCTGATGACAGGAACTTTCCTACTCAGTTAACCATTAGACTAAAGTGACCATAGTCCTCATAGACCCTACCAGATGTCATTTGAGGGCTACTAGGCAGTGAGTCTTATTTAGCAGAGTTTGTCAAAGATGAAAGTCTAAGGATGTAATCGTTAATCTAGTCTTTACCCAATAGAAAGAGACAGAGAAGCAAAATGAAGAAAGTCCCATCTCTGACTTCAAAGGCTCAGCATGGGAATAGGGAATCTCCTGTAGAAACAGAATCTACTGGTTCTTCTTCTCTAAAAAATTACAAGTCTTTATCTCCCATTAATGTCTACAGGCTGACAGTTCAACATGGAATGTAAGTTTTTTTCCAATTGTTGAAACATCTAAGAAGGTGTCTTCAGGACTGTTGTGGTTTAAGAGTTTATCTGTTCATCACAACCCTCAGAAAGTAAAGAAATAAATGACATTTACAGCTGAGGGTGTTGCATAAAAAAGAACCCACTATTACAGGAGCACCAGTTGTGTTGATGCATTTTATCTCTTCATGTAATATAGAAATGTAAGCACACCCTCTTCAGGCATAAAGCTGCTTATATGCATTGCAGTCACCCACTGACTGCATGCTGTGGCATCCATACCTGTCTTAGCCCCATACTCCATAATATTTTCTAGTCAGACTGTACAGTTATTACACGGACCAGTCATTATTCCATTAACTCATTACATCCGAGTGACACCTCTAGGTGCATCTGTAGTTAACTCCTACTGATGCCTCTAGGAGTCAAATATTGCTTGTTCATATTTGCATCAATAATTCCAAAATCATACTATGTACAAGGTTTTAAAATATTTCATCTTAAAGCTTACACAATGACAAACTCATCTCCATTGATATTTGACCTTTGTCTAGTGCAGGTAAATAGATATTAACTGTTGTTTTTGATATTAATTTATATAGATATAATTTTCTCATTTTTCTAAATATCTCCAACCAAGTGACACAGAAAAAAACCCTTAGCCTCATACAGAAAGCTCTCATTTAGATGAATAAAATGCTGCTAACTGTATGTGTGTAACTTGTGATGTTGCCAAGATATTGTAAGCTGTTTATAAAATATTGCAAATGCAATAGTTACTATGTTTACTGTGATTTATAAAATGTGGTTTACGACCTAGAACCTAAAGAATATTAACAGTATAAAAATAGTTTGCACTGAAGAGTTTACCATGTATACTTCTTTCATAACCCCTATGGTACCAGAGATATGAACATTTGTTTGAAATGTGATGACATAATTTGTCTTTGTCAAAAGGCTTAGGCACTGCCCATTAGACGTTACAGTGCAAACTTCCTAAGGTGGCCATGTCAGTATATGCAATGTCTGAAATTAGCTTCAGTTTCTCCACAGATAGATCTCCATATATAGTCATAATCTGCTTACTGTAAATAAGACCTGGCTCTACCCATACAGTTGGAGTTTTATCAATGGAGCATAGCACCATTTTACAAGATAGGATTCACAAAGGGGCAGGTGGGGATTCATCAGCAGTTAAAACTCATCTCTGCGTAGTTGCCACATTCAGCAAAGAGGAACTCTGTAGCTGTTCATGTTTTAAAGGCATAAGACAAGCATCCTACAGTTGATATTGTGAGTGAAACCCATAAACATAAATCCTACCCCACTATAGCACAGACAAAAAAGCAAATGTAAATACCCAAGCTTGGGGTATGCAAATGATTTTTCATCTTTCTTTTTTTATCTGAAATGTAATTTATCTTATGTCGCTTTATAAAATTCAGTATATTGTTCTGATGGTCTAACACTGAAGTGATTAACTCTTCTGTGTTCTAAGATTCTAGCGTATGTAACTTACTTTACTACAACTGGATGTAACTGCATTTGTGCAACCTGTGTAACAATTTTGGTAGAATTCTGCTTCCCTTTGATTTGCAATGTAACTAACTCTGTCATGCTTTGTGTTGTTATAAGTGACCCTGTGCCCAGGCTGTGGTTCAAAAGGTTCCTAGGACCTGGCCAGATAATAAATACGCAAGTAAATAAAAATATTACCCTTTTCTGCACAGTTCTCAGCCTCTTACTACAAAAAATGATAGTCACTTAGAAATTAATACTATTCTGGAATATGTGTTCTGTATTTCAGATACCCACACAGGAACCGCAAGTATGGCTGGTGCAAAGGCCCACAAGACCTGAAGCAATCACAAAACGGCCAGCACCAAGTAGTGAAACCCCAAAACTATTTATTGTTGCAACTCCAAAAAGCTATATCAGGCTATAGCAAGACAGTCAAACCGGTTTCGGCATCAATATGCCTTCCTCAGTGAACATAACAAGCAGAAAATTTTTACTGATTTAAATACAAATCACACTCCTATTGAATAATTAATTACAATTGCTCATTAAGGCCAGGCCTGAACAATCCCCCAAGTCTGATAATCCACTTATGTTCTTTAATATTTAAAACAGACTGCCAACCCATTTTGCCCTGTCTGTTTCCTTTTATTATGTCAATAATGGTAAAAGTAAACTGTGCTGTAGTATGTTGCAGTGTATGCTTGTATAATGAGCTAGAAGCTCGTTTATTTTGAATATCACTTAAATGTTCAGAAATCCAAACCCGCAAGTGCCTTGATGTTTGGCCCACATAAAATGCTGAGCAGGAACAACTGGCTAAGTAAATAAGCCAGTCCTTGCTACAGTTACCAAAAAATAGGATATCATAAACTTTTGATGTATTTGTACTGGTGAAACTTTTGGATTTAAGAACATATTGACAGGCAAAACAATGACCACAGGGGAAACAGCCCTTGGGTAGATCTCTGAATAGGGTAGTCTGCGACTGAGTAATCTCCCTACTATGTAATGGCTAAGGTGTGACCCCAAAGTTGGGCCCTGTCGAAAAGAAAACAAGCACCTAGGCCCCAACATTTCAGAGATTCTATCACCTGACCTTAAGATACCCCAATAATGATCAACAATGTTCCTAAGGACATTGGCGTTACACCCATAAGTGGTGACAAGCCTCAGATTAGCATTGTCACCCGAATCTCTGGATTTATATGTTAATAAATCAGATCTGGTTTGTGGGGAAACCCAATTGCTAGCAGTCAAAACAGTGTTATGATCATAACCTCTGTGATCAAATCTATTAATGAGATCATGTTGGAATTCCTGGTAGGATTTTTCAGAGGAACATATACATCTAATGTGGACAAATTGAGATTTGGGAATATTATTAATTATATCTCTGGGATGAAAGCTGGAGGCATGGAGTAGTGTATTATATTAGGGATGTTTCCGAAACACCTTAGTACTAAGTGTTTGGTTCCTCTCCCTACTTATGATAACATCCAAAAAATTAATTTTCATTAGATGGTAATACACCATAAGTTCAATTCCCCATTTATTCTCATTCAGGTATTGCATGAATTCATGTAAATAAATCTCATCTGCTCTCCATACCATCCTGCAGTCATCCAGATAGCGTCTCCAAATGTCAATTTCTGATATATATAAGTTATGACTAGCATTATAGATCAGTTGACTCTCTAGGAATCCCATAAACAAATCTAAATATATGGGAACAAAAGACGCTCCCATAGCAGTGCTCTTGACTTGCCAATAGCATTTTCTGTGACAGTAAAATACATTCTTACTAAGAACGTGTTCAGTCATGCAAATCAAAAGTGTATTAAGGCCCGATGGATATATATTTGCCCTTTTTAACCAGTATTCAATGGCTTCAAGACCAGCCCAATGGGGAATACTGGTATACAGTGCAGTAACATCTAAAGTGCACATAAGCCAATGAGGTTCCAACTGTGTGTCCGAAATGATATGCAGAAATTGTGTGGTGTCCTGGAATCTGTACCTTATTAATGGTAATAAAGGTTTGAGATATTTAATCAAGAATGCCGATAGAGGCTCAGTTAAAGAGCCTCTACTCGAGACAATAGATCTTCCTGTGGGGGGTTAGGGGGGTGTACGTTTTTTTGTGAATTTTAGGTAACAAATACAAGTATTGTGACTGAGGAGGGTCTACTTGATATGTTCGACATTTTACAATGTTGAAATTCATATCGCCGAGACCATATGAGCGACCTTTGAAATGTCGACCATAACAAGTACAACATAAAAAACAAAAAAACTTACCTTAATGCTGCTAGCAGGGGGGGCTCCCCTCCACCCCCTGGAACTTAAATATACCAACTCCAAAATTGCACTACAGTGCAAAATTGGAAATCTTTCCATTCCGCACTGTAGGGAGATGCCAGTTCTCCATGGTCGACATTTCAAGCCATATGAATGTCGACATTGTGAAATGTTGACCATTCAAAGGGGACCCGACTGAGGATGAGCAACAGTAAGATGAAAACATAGTCTTGCTGATAATCCCTTCCTCCAATGCATTCTTGAGAAAATCATCAATTTCCTTTTTAAATCTATCCATGGATCCAAAGGCATATACATATAGAATTGGCCATCTGATAGTTGTCTGTTAGCTTCTGCTAAATACATGGCCCAGTCCAGAACCACCACAGCCCTGCCCTTATCTGCAGGGAGGATAACCAAATCTTTCCTCTGTTTAAGATTTGAAAGTGCTTGTTGTTCCAAATTAGTGATGTTAGATCTCTGAAGCTGAAAATCAGAACCAAAAAAATGCAAATCCTTCAATACACATTGTTGGAATGTGACCACATGTCTATCCATCAGAGGCATAAATAGGGATTTGAGAAACGTAAGTGAGTAGATCTTTGAGTATGAGATTTAGACTGAAAAAACAAATTTAAATTTATCAAATGGCAAAAAACCATGATGTCATTAGAAAATGTGTCCTCATAAACCAGAGAACCAGGTATGAAATTCAAGCCTTTATTAAGAAGATTAATTTCACTGTCTGACAACTGCACAGATGAAATGTTGTGCACATTATGAATAGAGCCTAATGAGGTATCAATACTTCCAAAAGCTTTTCTATGTTTCCTGGATGCATTATGTTTGCGGCCTCCCCTGTGTTTGTTCCTCCTAAAGGGTCAAAACTCACAAATTTCTTGGCCACAGGTGAATCAGAACTGTGAACAGTCTCAACCTCAGTGGCTGAGGATGACTCATCTCCAGAAGTACCACTCACACTACTTGTGGTCTTCTTGAGACTAGAATGTGGTCTTTTCCTCTTGAAAGTGGGTTTAATGTTGTCCTGTGTTACAAACTTGACATTTTTGCCTGGTCCAAATGGTTTACCTTTCTGGTAATCATTTACATCCCTATTGAATTTGTGTACTTGTTTCTCCTTAAGTTGTTTCTCAAGGGAAAACAAATCCAGAACCAGTTTTTGAAAACATGGTGCATAAAAGGACTCCCTTCATAAACCTTAACCTGTTCACAAATCTTACTGACTTCCATAATATATTTGTCAATCATACGTTCATAACAAGAGATAAGAACCTCCACAAGAGACATGGAGGCCTTTTAGTGAGCTTGAAACCAAGCTTCAGATAAAGATTCATCAATAAAACTGACTAAAAGTTGTATACGTATTCTTACTCCACTTGGGGTAATGCCTTAGGTTTTATAAGCAGTAAATAATTTTAAATGCCACACATTCGTTCTTAATGACTTCATGCTTTTGGTTAACTGATTAAACAGGGTATTTCAGATACATGAGGGATCATTGTTATTAGTATTATTACCAGTAGGTTGTGATGATCCCAGCCTGAAGGTTTGTAAATCATGTTTATCTGCAGATACATCTGTAAAAGGACATGAAGATCCATAGTGTGGTAATTTTTCTGAAAAAATAAGACCCTAAACTATTGTCGATGTAGGCTAACAATTTTGACGGTTTAAAAACTAAACTTGTATACTATATACTGACCTGCACCAATAATGAATAGGGTGCTAAATACTGTAACATATAAACCAGTCCGAAACAGTTAGCCAACAAAATATATATATATATGTGAACCACTACTATATCTCCTTGGACCTGATATAGTTATAAATAAACCTAAAGTCAATATATAATTAACAGTAGACTGAGCTAGACATCCCTTGGGATAAAAAACAACAATCAGCCTAGTTAACCTATTCAAGAAAAATACGGAGTGAAGAACATGTAGACCATAATGTCCAAGAGAATAACACAGCCCCACAAAACAAACTGAGTACTTATATGGACAGTATGCAAATTTCCAAAAGTCCAAAAATAGTAAAGAGTCCTAATTATGCAACACCAAAAAGCACACTGATGAAATGTCCCAATTCGCTAGAATTAATAGGCTGGTAAATGTCTTAAATCATGGTGAAGCAGCTCTTAAATTGCATTACAACGGTTCTGCCACACTCATGAATGTAAATGAAGTATCCAAATAGTTGGCATTCTTCACCACCCATATATCCTATAGGAAAAAGTGAAAAGTCTATGCAAAAGGTATTCACCCTTACTGTCACTGTTCCACTAAACACATGAATGTAAATGAAATACCCAAATAGTTGGCGTTCTTCACTGCCTGTATATCCTATAGGAAAAAGCAAAAAGTCGATGCAAAAGGTATTTGCCCTTGTTGTTACTGTTTGCCAAAGTGAATAACTTAATGAGTACCTGAAATTACCTAAAAGGTTGTTATAAATAAATGTTCAAACACTTCCACCAGAAATATAAATACTGGAATAATCCAACTGGCCAACGTTCGTCTTTGCCGATGAAAGTTTATTCACCATAAGAAATCCCGTTAACAAAGTAGCAATAGTTAATATGTATTTCTTCAAGGGTTTGTTAATGCAATGTATGGCATTATGTAATTTATTTATTTTATTTTACATTTGTTGACTGGGAAATTCTGTTTGGGCATAGAGGCCCCTTTTCAGCAGAGGCCTGGGGAGAAAAACTCCAATAAATGCAATCTATAAGTTTAAAATAGCAAAATTGACAGATGGAACACAGTTAACCACAATTTCACAATGGAAAAATAGATAAGAAGAAAGTAAGCTATATATGCAATAGTAAGACTTCTGGACTGTTATACTCTATGCAGATATAGTTGAACAAATTAACTAGACAGTAATAAAGATTTCCTAATACAGAATACTAAGGGCCGGATTCACGAAGGCTTGCACGGAATCTTAGAGTAGAGTAAGACTCCATGCAGCCAACATGTCCGCCGAGCGATCCAGGAACAGCCGGTAGGGGCGTGCAACTGAGATCTCTAAACTAGTCCTACACGGACAGGGCTGGGATATGCAAATTACCTCAATTGCAGGCGAAAGCTATGCAAATGAGGTAAATTTGCGATCCAGGAAACCTGAACCTGTCCGAGTAGGAGTAGTGTTACTTGCAGAAACGTACTCAGTTGATAACTGAGTACGGTTCTGCAAATAGCAAAATGGAGCCGTGTCAGCTGGAAATAAAGCATGCATGTACAGGAGGAAGCATGCCAATGGCCAAAAATACGGCCATTGGCAATGGGAAGGGATGCAAATTAAAAATAAAATAACTTTTTTTTTTATCCTGATCTCCGGGGTTTAACCGTAGCGCAGCGCCTTGCAAACGTGCTGCGCCCTAAAAAGCAGAAAATCAATAATTAAGATCCACAAATGTGGATTTTCTAGCTAAAAGAATTTACAATGCAAGGGAATGGCAGGCTGAAGACAACATGGCCACCGAGTAGAGGTTGCTAAGGGGGAAGCTCAGTCTAAGAGATGTAATTAAGCATTAGTAGGCAATCCTATGCAAATGAGAGCTAGGATAGTGAATCGCAAGTTTACATAGCAAATGAGCACAGTCAATGGAGTGTAGGAGTAGGATAAGCAGAGTAACAGAGTAGAAGATAGGTGACATCACAAGGGGGGTATGTATGAAAGGAGTGAAGCTCATTGGAGCAGAGTGTCATGTGTCAGCTTACATTCACATAATAGTGAAAGAGGTGTGTCAACAGGTAGGCCAGGATAACACCAAAGTTTCTTGCTGAGCATGCATGCACGCGTGTGCCAGTAAACCCGAGTAAGACAGTGTGCGTGCATATAACCATGTGTGCGCGTGTGTAGGCTTGAGTAAGCATATGTAAGGCTGTGTAAACAGTTGTAAGCATGTTTGCGCTGGTGTGCACGCGTTTTAACAAGAATAAGCAAGTTTTAGTCCATGTAAGCATGTGTGCGCATGTGTTAGCTGCTGTGCGTGTGTTTGCACTTGTGTGCGTGGTGCTCCCCCCCTGAGGAAACAGAAAGGAAAAAGGAAGCACACCAAATAGTGGAAGTTACCAGGGAGTACTAGCAGAGCTAGCAGGTGAAAACAATCAGAACAGGCAATTACCCAGGCAGAACACTAGCCCAGCCCAGCCCAGCACTTAAAACTCTGCAAACAACAGTCCATTATGTTTCTCTTAAGAGACACTGCAACACTGCAGTAAGCTAATGGAAGTGAAAACTGAAAAATCTTCACTGAGACAAAAAATGTTAGGGGCTGCCATTGCTGTTATAAGGCGACATATGCAACATGCTGAGGTGGTGATAATGCAAATGCTGCTGGACAACCCACAGTGAGGAGACGGAGAAGAGTGTACAGGCCCAGGGTTACCTACCAGGGACTACATGAACTGGAGATAGTGGAGCGCTATAGAGTGGACAGAGACCTCTTGCAGCAAATTGTTGAGCTGTGCAGGCCACGCCTCACACACAGAACCAACAGAGGGGAACCCATCCCAGTGGAAACTAAGGTATGTGTTGGCCTAAGAATATTAGCAACAGGTACCTTCCAGAGACCAACTGGTGATATGATGGGGATATCACAGGCATCAGCATCCAGGGTACTGCACCAGTTCCTGGATGCCATGTCAGCACATGTCGGTGATCATGTATATTTCCCCAATTCCCATGAGGTATTGGCTAGCAATATGCGTCTCTTCCAGCAAATAGTGGAATACCCTGAGGTAGTGGGTGCAATAGACTGCATGCACATATGCATCAAAGCACCAGCCGGTGAGTGGGGTAGGGTCTACTTCAACCGCAAGGGCTTCCCCTCCATCAACTGCCAGGTTGTGTGTGATGCCCAGGGCATAATACTGAATGTGTGTGCTGGCTGCCCTGGAAGCTACCATGATTCCCATATCTGGCATCTGATGCAGCTGTACCAGACATTTGCCAATGGGGACATCCCACATGGTCACCTAGTGGGGGATGCTGGCTATGCACTGGAGCCGTGGCTGATGACACCCATCAGAAACGCACACACACCTGAACAGGAACGCCATAATGAGGCACACGCACAAACATGAAATGTAATTGAGCATGTGTTTGGGCTGCTCAAGTCACTGTTCTGGTGCCTGGACACATCTGGTGGAGCCTTGCAGTACTCACCAACTACATGTACCCAAATTGTCATGGTATGTGCTATGCTACATAATATGATCCTGCGAAAACAGCTGCAGCAGGACCAGCATAGGCCTGGGCCAAACAGCCCCCCACCATTGCCAAGGCCATCACAGGCAGAGCGTGACTCAGAGGAGGAACAACCTGAGCCTGCCCCAGTAGGCAGAAGGAGGCGTGCCCAGTATGCTTTGGCCTTGGCAAAGAGGCAACGCATAGCACATACACTGGCTCAGTAGGAACTCTGGAAATGATACCTCTCTGACCTGCACATATAGTAAAAGGGATGCCTACGTTGACACTACCTGCTTTCAAACATGTATAGGGAGTGTAGTATGTGCATCCAACATAGGCAGCCCTGCATCAACACCTGAGGCATGATTGCCATGTGTTAAGCAATATAAAGCAGTGCTAAACAGCATTTACCATCATGAAGTATATGTAAACAAAATTGCACACACCAACTACTACAAATGTGGTCAATGTAGAGTAATATTGGCCAATGTCCAGCAATGATGGTTAATATTGAGCAATGTTGGACAAGCTGGGTCTAGGTAGGGCATAGCTGAACAAAAGCCAACATGCTCATATTTGCTCTACTGGCCCCTAAGCAGTCTGGTCTGCTCAGTATGAAAATATAAGCGGCGATGGGCCTCGAACCCAGGATACTGTGCACTATAGTCATAGTACTGAACCACTAAACCATGACAGTATTGCAGTGGTTAGCCTGTATGAAGAAATGTCGATAAGTCTATGCAAAGTATTTCATGGAAACCCTGCAGGCACAGCATAATCCCTGTCGAGTTATGACACAAAGGTGAGTCCTGCAGTAAGAATAGAACCTGACTTTCAACACACACAGTACAAATGTTAATATTGGACATGTAGACATACATCAACAAATGTAGTGGACCTCAGACAGCAACATACTGAAAGGTCACACTGGGCATGCTCACACACTTGAATACATGAGACAAATGTCAGGCAACAGAACACTGACAGTCTGAACTGGGCATGCTCACACACTTAGGCCATGTTGGAGTACAGCATTGGGCCACACATAGCAGGCAGTTGCATGTGTTAACCCAGGAACCTCTCACTACCCAGCAATCTGCCCTGTGCATACACTGATATGACAACAGACATGTAAATAATATAGTGGAACCCTGCCATAAGCAAATATGTTCTGCAGATACCTAAGCGGTTCATAGAAAGTGTGAAAGCAAAGATGATAAAAACCTGCAAACAGTATCAGCAATAAACATTGTGCATCATGAAAATTATCATAGGTTCAGAGGTTGATACTAGGCTATCTGCCCTAGGGCATGTACAAGCATAGCCAGAGTGTGTTTGGCTTCTGCAACCCAGTCTAATCAGAACACTGTGCCTCTGAATAGTAGGTCACACAAGATAGCCCATTCATGTTGAGTGTATTGTGCCTCTGTCTAGCAGGGACCCAGAAGATATCCCATGGGTAAACATGTGATCACCCATCCACATGTCAAGATGTCACCTGTAGGTGGTCAGTGGGTGGCTCTGCCTATGCAAAACCGGGACTACACTCCGGAGTGAGTGGAGGCTTTCTGATAATAATCTGTCCCCCCAGCATGTCCTTTTAACATCAGTGCTGAGGTATATGTCCCTGGAGTGTGTAGCTCCAAGGGAGTCAGATATCCTGAGGTGGAGCATGTCCAGTAAGTCTGGGTCAGATATTGCCTGCAACTACAGGCACACAACACATCCATGTAGGTGGTAAGTGACTGAGTATAGCTGGAGTTACTGTATCGGAACTGTGCAGGGCATCTGTGTGAGTCCCTACATCTGCTCGATGAGTAACATTTGTGGCCATTACAGTTGCTGCAGGTGTCAGGTAAGGTACATCCCAAATGTGGCATAGTAACCAAGCATGGTCGTGAAGAGTATAGGGGCACAATGACCACACGTGATCAACATGTGAAACCATGTGGGATATGGTGGGCTATGTAGACATACTGTCTAACCACTATGGCAATAGGATTGTCAAAGGCGAGAGTACGAACAGGTTGTGTCCCCAAAACCGTAATAACCACTACTGTATGTAATGGATTGCAACTTATGTGGTAATGTGTGGGCATTTTGTCATCCTCAAAGGGGATGACTATGCAACTAATGGCATGTAGCCGTGGGCCATGGCTCAGGCACCATTCAACCTATCTCTGTGAGACCCTGTATGAGTATGCATGTGCCAGCAGGAGAGCTGATTATGGCACCCAGTTTGCAGTCATCTGCGAACATGGGCAGCCATAACCCTCCTGTGATAGCCTGTACATCACACAAATATATACTGAACAAGAGAGGTCCCAGGACTGAGCCTTGTGGGATGCCATGTGTAATTGGTGTATAGTCAGACATGGCACCTGCAACACTGAGCATGTGGGTGCTATCCCTGATCCAGGTAGCAATCCATCGTGTCAGATATGTGTCGATATTGATGCTGGGGAGCCTATGCATAATGGCCGAGTGGGGTATTGTGTTGAAGGGTTGTGCAAGGTCCAGGCAGGCTGTGTGGACAACCGTCCCAACACTGATGGACCTGGTAACTGTTGAAAGAATATGAACAGGTCCAACAGGCAAGATCTGCCCACAACAATGCTGTAATGTGTAGGACCCAGTGTCTGTAGGTTTCCCATGTCTATGTGCATGAGTCCCATTACAATACACCCCATAGCTTTGCAGAACAGGCTAATTAGCCTTTTAGGCCGATATTGCCTGTGGTCTGTTGTGGCAGTATTCAGTGGAGTGGGACCACTATCGCTGTACACCATTCCATGGGTACATATGCTGCAGTAACTCTTATGTCGAACAGTGACGTAATGTGAGTGTTATGTCTGTCATGAAGGCTGTGTATGACACAGGCTGGGACACAGTCTGGTCCCATTGATGCTGTGTTGTCTGCTGTGGGGAGGGCAGCACTCACCTGTTTACTCATGATGTCTGGGAGGTTACACTCTGTTGGTATGGACAGTACCACCTTAGGGGGGATGTGGGGGACAAATCTGCACTGAACCTGTTTGCCAGGATGACAGCAATGTCAGTGGGTTCAGGGTATGTTTAGTCAGTATGCAGTAACACACAGCATATCAGTGAGTGTCCAGCCAGGTACCTGAATCGACTGAAGAATGCCTTATGAGTGTCCGACTTGTCTGGTGCAATTGTCCGTTAGAAATGTGCCTGACATAATTACCCAAGTGATTGTAACTGTCTGCTAGTACAGATCACAGATGCCTTCCCTGTCTGGGATTGTGCTCTGTCATGTAGTAGCTTCCTCCATTTGTTGTAAAGCGTATGAATGGCTGGGGTCTACCACACAGGTCCCCTGCCATTGCAGGAATGAGTCCAGTTGTTATTTTGGATGTAACGATCCATGCGGTCCACTAGGTGTCCATAGAATGTGTATGTAAAGGATACAGCAGTCTGAGCCATACTTACCACTGACCCAGGGTCTCTGAAGGATACCACCATGGTTTGGAGGAGTGTGACATTTTCCTAAGGGAAGTTCACCAACATTACCCAGGAAGGGTGTGGGGATGGGATATGGATGTCCAGTGAGATAAAGTATGTTCTGCCCTTAGCAATGAGGGGTATATCGCAGGTGTGGAACATAGAGTCCCCATGTCGGTGATGATCATGTCCGATATGTTGTCCCCTCATGTGGGTGTGGTGACCTGTTGTGCCATAGCATATGAGTGTAGAAATAGTAGCAACTGTTGGTCGAGGGTGTTGTGGCCTGAGTACTATCCACAGTCAATGTGTGGGTATTTGACGTCACCCAATATAATGGTGTTTGGGGAGACCTTCATATTGTCCAATGTTCCCAGGAAAGCTGAGTGGGGTTGCTGAGTTGGGGAGTGTGGTCTGTAGCAGGCAACAAACCAAAAGGCCGATTTGCACAATGTTAGGTGCATATGTATGGTCTGTGATGCTTTGTGCAGTGCTACCAACCCAGAGGTATGTGTATCTGTGATGTATATGGATACACCCCCTATTTGTGTTGGCCATTCCGAGTTATGTGGTCAGAAAGCATGGTACAAAATACAACCTGGTAGTGCTGGTGTGCATGTGGGAGCCTGAACCATGTGTCTGTTAGTGCACAGATATTGCTATCCTCCATACTGAGGAGATTCCTGAGTGGGCACAATTTGAGGGTAATACATCTGGTGTTGAGCAGCATTACCCTCAGTGTCGTGTACTCTGTAATGTCTATGGAGGTGGTTCTGTCCTTTGAGCCCCGCTTAAATAAGGCACTATGGTGGCAGCAAGTGCCCTAGCCAGTATTCAAAAGTCCAAGGGTGACAGGTGCAAGCTGTCCATAGGGAAGCTACGTGGCATGTCGAGCATGTCACCCCAGGGTGACAGACACTGTATCCCCTTTGAATAACACCAATATGTTAGCCAACTGTTAAACGTGATCAGTGTGTTGGTATACTGTGACATCATACTTGGTGAGTGTAAGATGCTAGACAAGGTCAGGGTAATACTGGGCTGGGCTACATGATCACAGAGTTCCTCTATGTTTCATGTCATGTGGTCCAGGGAGGAACATCTGAGGTTGTATGCACCAGCATGGACAATGATGGAGCCAGTCCTGGACTTGCTTTGGAGTGACCTGAGTGCATGTGTTATGTGGCGGATCCTGGCACCTGAGAGACAGCTCAAAGTGACTATTCCCTTGTTTGGCCTGGTGAGTGGGACGACAGTGTGTTTGACATTAAGTGTCACCTATAACAAGTGTATCAGGTGTGTTGTTTAGCCCAAAGGGCAGTGACTGTGTGGCACACTGACATTGTGAACTGTGTGACATGTGGGCATTGTAGTGGGGTAGCAGTTGTATGTGTGTCTGCTGTGGAGGTCTCTGCTGCTTAGGCAGAGTGTATGTAGAGCCTCTGAATATGTGTATGTGTGATAATGTGGTTTGTGTGCTGTCACTATCGGTGTATGTGAGACTGATATGTGGTGTGTGTGGTCACCCTCACCACCTGATAGACTATGCCAGTCATGGGTCGAGAGAGCTCAGCGTCCTGTATGTCAATATTGTTACATCTCCCACATATATGTGAGTGTGATGTGAGGAGGAGAGGGTTGTCTGTGTACATGAGGCAGATGTGACATTGTGTCATAACCACAATATTCACTAGCTGGACTGGAGAGTACACATTAAACCGACCCCTGGACATGCCAGTGTATTATGATGACATACTCTGTAGCCTGAGCACAAAGGATCAGTAGGGTGTTAAGTGTGTAAAAGAGTATAACCGGATTAGTGCTCAGGTTTGTTGGTGTTTTGTAAAGAGTAGCTGAGAAGGAGTCCAGACTGAGAATCATGACATGTCCTTCAGCTATGTAATAAATAGTAATGTACACGCATATATGTGCTGAGTCAGGGACAACTGTACCTTACTGACATTGCCAACATCCTATCAGACAGGCCCATGTATACATACCCACCTCCCACAGACGATAGTCCCTGACATCATACCAGGAGATATCACATGTAGAATGGCTGAACAGCTCCCCCCAAAGCCAAAAGCATGGCAGCAATTGGATTACATTGTTTCCCAATATGTGTCATGCATGCACTACAGAACAAACAGACCCTGCACCTGAACAGTCTGTTGAGCCTCACCCACTCCACAGGACCTGGAACCGTCAAATGTGTTACAGCAACATAAGGCACTCCCCACATGTGTGGGTGCACAACACACCATGGGAAGTATAGTCCAGTAAGCCTATAAAGTCTGATCTGCAAGGCCATGGAGTGCATCATGGCAGACGTGATAAACAGAGCTATTGGAAACCGACAAACACACAACCCTACCAACTGTGGTATGTTCATGTGCAGATCATGGTTCCCAAGCATGCTACACCATCTGCAAGGCAGCCACCCAGGACATACATCATGGAACAGAGCTACACATGTCCCACATAGACTTTGAACAGCTCTTCATCAACATCACAGACACATGTCGTATCCACAAAATCAACAATCTGTGCATAGATATGTGTTGACATATGAAGGGATGTCAATGTGTCCACAGATAGATCACACAAGGTGAGA
The DNA here is from genome assembly GCF_019279795.1 of Protopterus annectens. Classification (NCBI taxonomy): domain Eukaryota; kingdom Metazoa; phylum Chordata; order Ceratodontiformes; family Protopteridae; genus Protopterus; species Protopterus annectens. Next base: position 579,204,776 of record NC_056739.1, on the reverse strand, counting down.
CTCACGGGGTCCTGTACAAGCTGTTGATACCTGCCAACCTACATGGATCATTCCTGGGATTGCAAAACAATGTGTACACACATTACCATGTCCAGTCTGATGATGTCATCATCCTACAAATATACCAGGAGAACAGAAATCACCCAGTAAAGCATATAGCGCACCGTGTTAATGCGTATCTCTCTAGTATCATAACATAGTTAGGTAGGGGTTTGAGTCCTGCAAATGCCAAGTGTGTGTGTGTGTGTGTGTGTGTGTGTGTGTGTGTGTGTGTGGTTTCCTTTGAGAGAAGTAGCCTTTTTGGAGACTGGGAAAACACATTAAAAGAGGTACATCCCTCTTTGGAAAGTCTGATGATGTCAGCATCCTACAAATATTCAAGGAGAACATAAACCACCCAGTAATGCATATAGCGCACCATGTTAATGTGTATCTCTCTAGTATCATAACATAGTTAGGTAGGGGTTTGAGTCCTGCAAACACCAAGTGTGTGTGTGTGTGTGTGTGTGTGTGCCACAGGTGGTCAATGCAGTGTGGGTTTTGCTTTTACTACGGTATGACATATGTTTCAAACAGTATGTGCATTGCACACATTGGGTATCTGTGTGTCAAATAAATATGTGTACATGTGACCTCAATCAGTACATAGGTGTGAAGCCTGCATACGACATGAATACATTTGTAACCTTCGACAGATTGTGCCGCTGCTTCACAAATCATAGGTCACATATGTATGTCTGTGTCAAGCCCGGCCAATGTAGTGATCCGTGGCCAAGGACATCTCTGCCACACACACCCATGACACGTACTATAGAGTACTGTGAGTGAGGGTAATTGCTGGGGTATATGTCAGACATGTTCATACACAACAACGACTGGCAATAATGGACAGTCATTATAGGTGTACACCAGCCCTGTGGATATGCATGCAGGCCCCTAATGTGTTATGTGAAACACCGAGGGACCCCACAATACCTATGGATATGTGGATACCAAGGGACAGATGACATAACACGTGTCTGTCTGTACACATTGGTACCCAACATACATGTTGAGGGCTACCACCTATGTGGTACTGTCGGGATAGTATGTATAGTAAATGTGGATGAATATGCCATAGATGGCTTACTGCTATACAGCATGTATTGGACAACAGGTATCTGTCTGTATGATACCCTTGTGTAGGATATGCGTCCCATCCAGGGAATGCAGTGTAGGCCAATGCATGCATTTCCAGATGTTGATGGACATATCCCTAGTGTATTTGCATGTACCTAAGAGGGCTATATGCCACACAGGTGTGGTCCCAGGAACGTGTGGCAGTCAATACCACTGGTTACTGTTATTGTATAGTACTGGAAGGATCCAACTGTTACTGAGTTCCCTACAACTGTGAGTCATTTGTCAGGACATCATCTAATGATTGGTTATAGTCATGCTGTTGAGATGGTGTATACTACCAGACTGCAGATCATTGACAGATATCAACAGTATCACCCACAGCATAGTGCCAACCCATGTCATACACACATGTGTACCCATGTTAGTACATATCTGTAGTAGAATGCATACTGGCCATCGAAAGATACCATGAGATGTTAACAATGTGTAGAACAGGGTATGTCGCACATCCCACGTGTCCACTATGCACGTACATGCAGACAGTGCACACACACCATGTTCACAGATGTACACCCGCTAATTTGTAATGCACACATCACACATGCACTGTCCACTCACTAACACATGCTGGCAACACTGTACACTTCAGCCAAGTGGCACATGGGTGGACATTACATACTCAGGACTAACACTGGTGTAAACAATGCTACAATGACTATCACAGCTGTGATGCATAATGCCTGCTCAGGTATACCTACAAGGATATCATTACACTTTCCTGTTGTCAACTTGCTACTATTGCTACACTGCTATAATGTCACCCTGTGCATCAGAACCATGTTAGCCTGTTCCTGCATCAATGTTACAGATGACAGGAGGTGGCACAGGTGTCATCATATGCACAGGGTGTGTTGTAGGTTTGCCAGAGCCCAACATTGACCCATCCAATCGGCATGTTTGTGTGTGTGTGTGTGTGTGTGTGTGTGTGTGTGTGTGTGTGTGTGTGTGAGGGACAACAGTACTGCATGGGCCAATGTTGATGTAATGTGTGTGTGTATGTGTGAGCCCTAGTTGTATGGTAAATGTGTGTGTGTCTGCATGCACACAACTCCACCATGTGGCTGCCATATACGGGCGGTTGTGGGACAGCCACAGACTGTACCTGCTAGGCCATACAGATCACTGTCTCTGGCCATGGACATGGTACCTGTGCCTAGCAGGGGTGCTACGGGCAGTATCGGGTACCAACCCTGACTGGGTGCTGTCATCAGAGGCAGAGGTATGATGACTGGACCCATGTCCCTGCTGGGACTGGCCAGTGCCATGTGCACGTGGTCTAGTAGGATGGTCAATGGACAGGCCAGCCCCAGCATTGCTAGGGCTGGTACTGCCACTACGGGAGCGGCTGTGATCCGTGGTCCATCCGCGATGACTGCCAGCTGATGCTGTTGCTGGCATGCATCCGCATCGGCTTCTCATCCATCCCGCATGGTCCTGGCTCATGGCTAACACATCGTGGAGGACATCTAATGTCTCCCTCCAATGGCTATCAATGACCTCGGTGTAATTCCGGATGGCACCAGCAAGGTCACGGATGCTGTCATTGATAGCAGTGTAATGGGCCCTCTGCGCCCTTAGTCCCTGTCAGGTGTACCATTCCATACGTGCCTGTGCCTGCATTACAGCCCGGAACATACTGGAGGTTGTAATACCTCTGGGGACACATCTGCCAGGGGCAATACGACCAGTGGTGCTCCCCTGAGAAGCCCTGGACATCCGCCTATGTGGTACCATTCCAGTAATCTGGCTATGGCTGCTGTGAGGGGATGCACGTGCCATAGGTACCACACTCTCCTGGTCAATGCCAACTGTATGCTGTCCCTCAGCTAAGGCCATTGGTGACGAGGGATGTATTGGCAGTATGAGTGTGCGCATAGATGGGGTTGACCGCTGTGTAGTGTCGATTGGTGGACCAACGACAGACCCTGTCAGACCTTCCTGTGCCACAATACATGTCTCATCATCTCCACTATTAGTGGCGGTGACATCAGGTTCCCTGCTGCATTCAGCCACCCCTAACTCAGCACCTGTGGAAGGAAGACAGGAAACACACTTTACAATTTGTACTTTATGTTAGCACACATGCACACATGAACACATGCACACATGCACACATGCACACATGAACACATGCACACATGCACACATGCACACATGCACACATGAACACATGCACATGAACACATGAACACATGCACACATGCACACATGCACACATGAACACATAAACACATGCACACATGCGCACATACATGCATGCACATAAATACACTGCTCACCACAGCACACACACACACACACACACACACACACACACACACACACACACACACCAGCAATCCAACACATACACAATAGTGGGTGATGGTGGGTGACAGTATCACAAGGCAAACAGTCACCACACATGTGTCAGCATGCAGAATATGTGTTGCTCAAGACCATGCAGTGCAAGTGTAGACAGCCCTATCTAATGACATTATACATGGCTTTGATGCATGTGTGTAGTTGTTCAGTGATTGGGTACACCCTGGAACAGAGTGTGTACATGGACACAACATTGCTGTGCAAGTATTATCTGCTCTGCAATGTCATGTGCACCATCACTCAATGGTATACATACCATGGCTGCATGTGTTATCTGTGTGACACATAGATTGCCATGTCTGATGACAGTGTCTGTGTCCATAGCACATAATAGTGGGCACAGGTGTAGCAAATGCATGCAATGTACAGACATGGGATGAGTGGTGCATGTAGATGTGAAGGAATCCCAATGCTCGACATGGACATTGTACAGTGGTTATGGTGAGTGTGGGACATATTGCAGATATGTCAGTGCCAGCCATGACATGGCATGCTACACGACTGCAACATTAAACACCACACATACCCAATGTGTGTCATGTGACCTATACACCCAATAGCATTCCAGGACATATATGTGACTCTTTGTACAGATGGCGACTGATGTGCAGAATGTGTATACTAGCATATGTAAGCACACACACAACATGCTATGCATGGTGTGTATAGGTGCATATGTTTGCACACACAGAACAATGAGGTGCACAGCAAAGACTGCTATGTGTAGTACTGTGGTCACTGTAACCGGATGGGGTGTAGTACCATGTGCCATCATCATCATCATGCATCTTGTGGTCACTCATGGCTACTACTGTGTGACAGACCACCGCCTAGCATGCTGTACCTGAAATGCAGTGCTGTGGATACGTTCACTATTACACAGCCACTTTGTACATGGGTGTATGAGGTGCCCAGTAGGGAGCATTGCCTCACATGACTGTGTTATGTGTTGAAGAGTGTTGCACAGCCCCATGATAGGCCTCTACCCCGAGGTACATCATGTGTGTGTGGAAGACATGTGGGATACTGAAGTGTGACCTTATAGCAGGTGTGTGGTTACGCCATATGTAGCATGACTTTGTGTACTGCATGTGATAAATGTGTTATGTTGTGTACAGGTGTTGCAACTATGCCTATCCAATGTGCAGTATGGGGTTGCCACAACTGTGTGTCATGCTCTGTGTATTGCATGTCATTGAGGCAGCTACTGACATTACTGAGCTGTGCAATGTCTCACAGCAAACATGCATGGCATGCATTATGCGTAGGTGTGTTACGTGTACATGGCCTACACCTCACCTATGACATGCATATTTCATTACCAACATTGCAGGTATAACACACTCACCAGCATGGATCGGCTGCCCTGCCATCACACCAGAGGGACCTACGAGAATATGAGAGGGTTCATCAGTGGCCACAACTGTGGCATTGCTACAGTGGGTATGCTAAACTGCAGTACAACAACAGTCAACAGTCACAGGTGTAGGGATATTATTCAAACTATCCATATTGCACAACACTAGGCAGCTGAACTGCTAAACACACAGTACACATCTCACGTACACATAATCTAACAATACAGTTAACTGTAGTCTACAGATTGGGCATGTTACCTGCTTGCTCCAGGTGGATGTGCTGGGTGGCTCCAGCCTCCATTACAACACATGTCAGTGGTTGATGTAGCTGTTGTCCAGGAGCCACCACACTTAGGAGCAGCTCCTCCGCTCTGGTGAGGGGGGGTGAATGGCCACCCCTCCACCTGTGGCAAGCTGCTGTCTTTGGGTATCAGACACACACCGCTGGACTTGTCTAATTAAATCACTGCAGTGATGGCGTACCTGCTCATATGTCCGGTTATGCATGCCTATGTCATTTACCCGACTAACAAGTTCCTGCCACAGTGCAGTCCGCTCCTGCTGGTGCTGGCTGCTTCTGGAGAAGAGCATTGTGTACCACTGCAATAGGCTGTCGAGTATCACCTCTTCCTCATCTGCTGTATATGCTGGGTTGTGGTGGTGGGCCATCTGGATGAAAAAGATATGAACAATATGTGTGAGAGTGTCCTGTGTCACACTTTACACCTTTACCCACAGATATCACTTTACTGCCATATATACCATCCTATTCTCTGTCAGAGGTTGCACATGTTCAATACCACTTATTGGTTCTCAGGCCACAACTAACTAACACTGCCTGGCAGACTCTATATATCACACCACTATACAACAGTACCTGACACACTGTTTGTGACACATTGCACAACCTCAAGACAGGGGTGTATATCACACCGATGCATGAACAGAGATGTCATCCATTGCAATGGATGTATAGTACAGGTACAGTAGTACCAATCAACCACCCTAGTCATTGATGCCATAGCCCTGCCTAACAGATGTGTCCAGTTGTTACTATAGGTGGCATACTGCTGTAACAGACTATATATGTTGCTGGATACACACATTTACCCTGTAACACACATATGATTGCAGCCATTGTACAGGCATAATCACACACACATCAGGCAAACATACAACGCACCACTGTATGCCAACACAGATGAGCATTACCTGTGTACCATACGGTACTGTGTGCCACTACTTACACACCCTTATGTCTGCATTCTGTCCTCTGTGGAGACTACAGGAAACACACATGACAGTGTTTCCAAGCAATGTGAACACACACCATACTGTGCTGTTTAGGCCTACAGCTTCAGGTAGTACTACATTTCATATTGGTGATGGATTCACCAGCAGTACCACTCATTAAGCATACATGTATTGCTTTAGTTTACAATCAGACACCACATTCATCAACGGAGAACTACGTTACATCATCTGCCGTACTACTATGTCTGCCTAACACTACATTACACATCAGTTGCTGTCCTCACAGCTAGGATAGGCACTACCATGTCAGATACAACATCACACTAAGCTATCACACCTTTACAGACCTTGCACACATTCAGCGTTACACTTATGCAACCTCACATAGCAGCTATTGCATTAAGTACATGTGTGAGTGCATAGTGTCATAGGTAGGTAATATGCTATTGGCCCTAGGGCCTATGGCAGCCTAGCCATATGCTACCCTGGCCTTTGACACACATGTACTTTGATTTCACTTGCCCCTGCCAACCTGAACCACAGAGGTGTTTCCTGGGGTGTATTACCAATCTCCCACACAATCATCAGGGGTATTTATAACAACTGCTAAGGAGGAGCCTTGTTTGCTATTGCTATGTGGTCTATTCCAGTGTATGGCATATCTCTGAGATGGGAACCTATCCCTCCAGCATGTGCCGTTTAGTGAGCTGACAAGGTTTAGGGCCCTAGAGCGTGTATCCTGGAGGGATTGTGATATGTTGCCATGGTGGTTGTCACCCAGCTATGGGTGTGACATACCTCTGTATGTCTGGCAGAGGTCACCTCTGTGTGGCCAGTATGCAATACAGTGTACTTGTGGTTTTGTGAGTCAGTCTGCATAGGGCATCTGTTTGCAGCCAGTATTACCCTCTGGGGGGGTCTGTCTGTGGCCTGTTCACCTGGTGTAGTTGTCATGTGAAGTACATACCACACAGGGCATTGTGATGAGTAGAGGGGAACTCTACCCTATACTTCCATAGCTGACACACCTGTTGTCATGACACATACCACACAGACAGATTACAGGTGTAGTGTGGCACTGTCTTCATCAAAGTGGAGGCTACTGTCCACCTGTGTCCCATGTTCCCTTATCACACCTTCACTGTTAGGTAGATCTCTACCTATGTGGTAGTTAATGGGTACACTGTTTTGGGAAGGTGGAATGGCACTGCAGTATCAACACTTGTCTACAGTCCATGCCTTCGTCACCACACACCTGTTGAGGTACATATGAACCAGTGTCTCTCTCTCTCTCACTCTATATGTATATATATATATATATATATATATATATATATATATATATATATATATATATATATATATATAGATATATATATATATATATATATATATATATGTATATATATATATATATTATATACATGCATATCTATACACATACATGTACACATCCATTGCTGTACACATGGATGTACATATAGGCACATGTACAGTCCACCTTTCATGGTGGGGATATCACTTATGCAACAGTTGTGGGATGTACAGGTATGTGATTAAATAGCACAGTGTTGTGCAGAATGCATGTGGGTGTCCTCAGCCCTTATAGCATTAGCAGGCCTCACTGGCTGTAACACAGCAGATCTGACAAATCTGTCCCACAGCATTTAACCACCACATGACATATATCAACACTACCATAGCTGGCCTTAGGCATAGGCCAACTGGGCCGCTGCCTAGGGCACCGCTCTAGCAGGAGTGCTTTTCCACTATTTATGTGGTGTAGTAAGACAAGGATGGGGGCACCAGGAAGTGTGGTAGGGGGTGCCGTGGAGCCCTTTTGCCTAGGGCACCAGTTGACCTACGCCCGCTCCTGCACACTGCATGCTGTTTTCTAAGTCACACACTATGACCTACATGGATATATGCACATATCATCCTTCACTGACAGATATCTGTCCACCCTTCACTAACAGTTGAAGTATGTCCCTTGCCCTATGCACATGTGCAGATACAGATAGATACATACTGCTGCCACACATGAATGATTTGCAGTGTGTACAGTACTCTTCAGGAACATCTACAACATGCCAACACATACATGTGAGTTACATACCTTACTTTAGTATTTTCCTGCTCCGTGTGTTACGGTTTTGTAGTTTTTTTTTTTTATTGGTGTTTTTTTTTTGGTTTTCTCCCTCTATTCAACTTTCTGTCTCTGTTTCTCACTCTGTTCTGTTCTGTCTCTGTCTCTGTCTCAGTCTGTGTCTGTGTCTGTGTCCGTGTCTCTCTCTCTCTCACTCTCTATCTCACAGCACCTGCAATGATATAATTGCATGTGTGGACTGCAGGTACAGCCTGCTTTTCTAGCTATCTGCACTTGTGCATGTGACAGCCTCTGCACCAATTGCTGCCCACCATTCAGTAATTGCATGCAGCCTGCTGTTTGGTGATTGCATTACTCACTTTGATTGCAGCCCACTGCTATAAAATGCTAGGTTAGGTAGGCGTAGCCCTTTCAGATTTTCAAGGTGGGGCCCATGCTTGTTTGCTCTGGACACCGTTGTGTCAGTCTGAAGATTGGTATATGTCTCTTATCTGATGCTAGGGTTGTAGCCAGTTATATGCATGTTGTACTCAAACCTGAATGTTGCTGCTTCCAGTACACACATCTCAGTGTAGACATGTACGCACCCCTCCAAATGCTAACACAGGATACATGGGAGTATGTACTTTTTTCTCACTTACACAATTAACTGCCATACAAATGTGGTTATTGCACTGTATTCCTGTGGCCAGTATTAATCCTGGTCTGATACTGTGTGGTGTTTGTAAGGTGCTACTGTAACATTATTACCTGCTAGGATGGCTGGTTCGCCTTTCACAGTCATGTCATGCAATTCCACAACCACTGCTGGTAAAGACCCACAGAAAAGGATTTGTGTTATACCATTCCTAATTTCCATTTACATTCCCTCATTGTAATGCATGATATATTTATTTCAGAACCAAGTTATTTGTATATCTGTTGTGGCTTAGTGGTAATTCATGCAGTCTATTATGCCAATGGTCTGGGGTTTGAGATTGGCAGAGGTTTTTTCTTTTGCTACTCAGCAGAACAAGGGCCCTGCCATAGAGTGACTAAGGCACTTTTAAGCAGTTGTAAGTAGGTTTGCGCTGGTTTGTGCGATGCTTAGCTATGCTTAGCTAAGCGCACACATGTGCACACTCACTTAATCCCACTTACTACTGCTTAAAAGTGCTTACTCCCGCTAACCCCCACGCTAATTTCTTTCAAAGAAAAGAAAATGGGGAGATAAGAAAGTGGTGAAAAAGGGGGCACAAAGAGGGACACACAGTAGGTAAACAAGCTCGGGATGTGCAGGATGGGTATAGGGAAGGTCCATAGCTGCCCATTTCTTTAACAGCAACAGCTGTGCATATGCAATGAATTTGGAGTGAAATTTGAAACCTTCCACCCCTGGGAGAGGAGTGAGGACATCAAAGTATGTTGTACTGCCATTTCTAATTATCAGCTTACATGTTTGTCCAATGGACATGTGTGCGAAATGGGCAGCTATGTATGGGGCGTAATTTTTTTGTGGGTACAGATTGCCCTTTTTTTTTTTCAGGTGAGAGTGGGAAGTGAGGTAGAGGAAGTAGGTATGTCCGGGGAGGTAGGTTGGGAAGGTAAACAGACAAGACACATACAGGGGCGGTGTATGACACATGGGGTGGGTGAACACAATTGACGGGGTTGGATGTTTGGAAATCGCAAGCCCATGAGCCCACAGATGGTAACAGTGGAACTGAGATCCCCACCCATGGGCAGTCACCACTGAACCTTCACAGCCCCGAGGGTGGCTGTGCTGGGGGCCATGTAGGATGGGCAGGCTCACCAATGAGACAAGCCACTCTCGCCTCAAGCTGGCATAGGGGATCTGTGACTGAACACTGGATCTCCCTACGCACCACAGCCCGGACCCTTTGAAGGGTGACAGGTGGCCCTTCTCCACCCACGCTTGCACAGGGGGGACGAGCCCCATCCCTGCAGTGCTTCCACCCAAAGGTGGCACAGGACCAATGGAAGAGGGGAGCCCAGGCTGGGCACCGGACCTGCTGGTGCCAGGTGCACTCGCCGGCTGAGGAGGGACAGGTGGGTCCGCTGGGACCAGCCTTCTCATACGTTCTGTGATTAGGTGTGTTTAATTACAACATAAGCAAAACAGCATTCCAGATTAGTTGCAACAGCATGCAATAATATTCCCATTAACCCAACACACAAAGGGTACAACAGTTGAACAGCAAGCATAACACATGCATATATTGAACCACAGTGGTTATTCCAACAGCATGCAGGGATGTTTGGTAGCAACAGGCCACCATGATTGTGGTGTTTAAACAGGGCACATGCATCAATGTGAATGCAAATATTTATAGAACAATAGGACATATGTCCCAACAAATATTTAAAATTACACATACCCATTGAGGTGTGGAATTGCATGGTTTATGCACATACAGTAGGGTGTAGACAAAACCTCGGTTAACATCTTATAATGACCTTTTAGTCTACACTACATTCCTAGTGACTGCAAGTGTATATCCCCTACCTGTATTATTACACTTGCCATATAAAACCAATGATGGTGTCACTGCTTCAATAAATCCAATGACAACCATACATTAGGTTGTGTAATGGGTTTGGCTAGCTCAATATATGCCTGACCTATATCTGACATACTAAGTGTCCAGGATGCAGATGTTACTGCTACATATTTCTTGATTGCATTTATATTTCTTTATCTACATATCTGAGATGTTTTCACATCACATTTTCACTTCAATTTGTACAGACCCCTGCATTTCTTGACACACACTCACATTTCTGGGGAAAAAATAACATGCTACATGTGTGCCAGGTTTACTTATTCATATTAGCCAGTAACTGACTGTTGTGGACTGTATATATGTTTCACAGCTACTAGCACTTTCATCACCCACTTTATATGGGACTGTACAACTCTGGGTTGCCAGCACCTTTTCAAACAGTACTGTTTGTATAATGCAAGGTTACAACAACATTTCAGACTCTGTGACACAGACACACTCTGGGTTTTAGATCTTTGTTAATGACATTACACACTTTTCTACAGGCTCACTCCTTTATTTGTTTTAGCAGTGTATATGGCAGACATGTTCAAGACATATTATACCTTTATTAATAGGTTAGAACACTCTTTTTTCAGGCTCACTCACTTATTTTATATGACAGTGCCTGCAGAGATATTATTCCAGACATATGTTACCTTTCTTAATGGGTTACTACACTCTTTTTCTGCCTCTCTGACGTTTTTATCTGACAGTACATGCAGAGGACTTATTCAGGCAATTTTATGGCTGTATTATTGGACTACAACACTTTCTTTCATGCTCTCTCCCATATTTTATATAACAATACATGCAGAATAATCACTAACCTGCCTGGTGGCGCAGCCTTAGCAGCCTATCAGCATAGGCTTGCTGATTCGTAGCACGGTCACCTGCAGCTGTAAAGTAAATGAAGGGATATTGAGACATACCTATCCGTTATACATACTCCATTATCAATTCTTACATACTGCATTCCATGGCTACATACTCAGTTGTGGGGCATCCCACATCCCACCGGCCTCCTGTATCCATTGGTTCAGGCGGTCCTGCTTTCGTCTCTTCAGGTCTGCATGGTGGTGACGGACCTGCTCACCAGTCCGAGGAATGCCTGTGGCACTGGTGAGGTCATGAGCTAACCGGTTCCAAGCCTCTGTCTTGTACTCTGTCCCTTGGAACTGGCCCTGCAGGAGTCTTGACGTGTGATGGTGGACAAGGAGCCAAACCATGTATTTGGAATCCTCGATGCCCCAACGTTGCGCTCGGAAGCATTTTCCCTCTCCGACACCAGACATTCTAACTGCAGATGTGAGCTACAATCAGTTATGGCGTGTATTCCCACCTGTGGGGCTTAAATATGCCACATTTCCCGCACTTTTTTGTGATTGGCCATTTTGTAAAATTCTCGGCTGACTGCAGACCTGCTTAGTAATGGTTATACTACCATTCGTAAGTATATGAATGTTAATAGTGGCTGTTTCCCCTATGTTGTCATGGCTTAGTGGTTCTGTACTTTGCTTCTGATGCACAGAGTCCTGGGTTTGAACCTTGTCATTTATTTTATTTTCATACTATCCAGACAGGCTAGGGGGTGTGGCTGCATTTAAGCAACTTTGCTCTACGCTGCTCCTCGGTGCCCTATGGTGCCCTGGTTGGCACGGCTCACACATCCGCGCAAACACATTGTGCTAGGTAAAGTGCCATTGAACTATGGGCAACTCTATTGCACTAGGTAAAGCGCTATTAAACTATGGGCAACTGTATTGCGCTGGGTGAAGTGCTATTAAACTATGGGCAACTCTATTGCGCTGGGTGAAGTTCTGCTTAACTGCAGGCAATTTTATATCAGGATCCTTTAAAATATTTATTTTGTTCACTGATACATTGGCCATTTCACTGCTTTTTAGTAATGTTTAAACATAATTGTCAGGTATTATTTCATATACTGATTTAAAAAATAAATACGAAGGGGAGTGGTGGGACTCGAACCGTGAATACCTCTTCTTTGTGCGAACACTCTACCATTACACTATTGCTATTTGGTGTGATTTGCATAAACATTCTTTCTTATGCTCTTCCATGTCAGAATTGCTAACTCTAGCTAAGCAATGGGCACACCCGCGCACACACGCGCAAATACGGGTAGCTATTTTGGGAATTTAAAAAAAATGAATTTAATGTTTTGCATTTTAGAACTGTGATAGGGGTTTACAATATCAGGGAGTGTGGTGTTGGGTGCAGGGACATTTGAGCGGACTCGTTCTTGTGTATTTGCTTTTTCTACTTTTAAAACACTTGCAGGGGCGTGGACATTTAGACTGCTCAGCTTTCTTACACAGTCCGTGTAAGACTTACAGTTGAGTCAGCGTGCCTCATGCATATTCATGGCACGCTGACGTCATACCGTTCAACTGCAGCCTCCGAGTAAGACTTATTAAGTCTTACACAGAGGATTCGTGAATCCGGGGGTAAGTCATTTAGAAAAGCTGGTTAGCGGTTTGAGGTATAATTGAAATGAATGGTAAAAAAGAAAGTTGAGAGGCATTGCAAAAAGGTGTGGAGGGTGATTTCTGAGTGATAGTAGTAGTAAAAAATAGGAGAGCTGAGATATAGTAGAAGAAGAGGAAGAAAGTGATATTGCACTCATTTTACGAGGGGTGGGCAAGATCAGAGACTTCCCTGAAAGGCATGGAGATCTGAGTGGCTTGCTTGCCCATGTGTATATCTCCCCTCACTAGTAATGTCTTTTGGCTTTTCCTGGTTAGGCGTCGCCACAGCGGAACTTTGGTCCACTAATAATTGCCAGTGGATTTTTATGGTGCTGAGGTGCCAGCCCGATGCCCAACCTTCAAAGAAGGCATGCCCATTCATGCACGCACCCACCTGCATGTCTTTAAACAATACTCAACTGTGGGGAGGACATGCAGACTTCACACAGAGGGCGCTCCAGCCGAGAATTGAACGGGAGAACCTCATGCTGTGAGGCGACAATGCTAACCGCTGCACCACCGCAGCCCTAATTCACCAAAACGCTTGTCAGCAGAAGATACTTTATCACGCTATATGGGATAACTAGTGATGTAAAGCATGAACTACTGGCCACAGGAGAATTAAACACAGCTGAAAGTTACACACTGATCACTTCTCACATCACTTCAAACAGTTGTTTGGCCTTAATTTGTCTGCCACCCTTATTACCAGGAATGTCAGACTGTCTGGTAGAGACAGCACTATGGAGCAGATCTTTACCTTTTAATCCTGTAATATGACAACAGTAAGTATTATGGCAAACTCTAAACTGCACCCTCCCAATGTGGAGGGCCAGGTTCCCACACCCCTAAACTAATATATGTCAACTCCAGGATCACCCTACCTCAGAGAAAACGGGATATTCCCAGAAATAACATTCTCAGACTTGGTATAGGCAAGTCCATTTTTTTTTGTTTTTTGGCAATTCAGTCCTTGTATTTTGGATCTTGCTGAAGCAGACCCCAAAATTTCAAAGTCACTTTTGTCAGTCTTCACAGTTTGCGGATTTCAAGGACAGTTTGCAAATTCTGAGCCACCCCTTTCAATGTCTTCGACTTCTGAGCTTTCCCAAATCATGTATTCGATTCATGGAATTCATTTTATTGTCTTCAGTGTTTTCTACTGCTGAACTGACCCAAGATCCACTTTAGAACTGTGATTGTCTGTCATTTCTCTTCCGCAGTGGTGCAGCGGTAACGTTTTTGCCTCACAGCAAGAGGTTTTCCCGTTCGATTCTTGGCTGGAGTGCAGGGAGTGCCTTCTGTGTGGAGTCTGCATGTCCTTCCCGTGGTTGGGTGGGCTTTCGAAAGACATGCGTAAATGGGCGTGCCTACGTTGAATGTCGAGCTGGCACCTCGGCATTCATGAAAATCTACTGCCAAACATTAGTGGACCGGAGTTCTGCTGTAGCGACCTCTAACCAGGAAAAGCTGAAAGACAACAACAACAACTATCTTTCTCTAGGCATAGGTATGAATTCATACACCATTACAGACTTCCATCGCAGATTCCTCCCACATGTAGGTTTAATTTGTATTCTGATTCACTGTACCATTCCCCAGCCCAGTGGTCCTCCATATGTCACATCTTGCAGTTTTTCATTTCAAGTTTTATACATTGGACATCAATTTTTCAACATTAAACCGACAATTCACACATTGCAATTTTTCATTAATCAGTTTCAACATTTCAGGTTCCACACATAGCAGTGTCATATTTTAAAACAGTTTACTTGTGAAAGCTTATTTTCTCTCAGGTGAAGCATTAATCTAAAACTTTTAACAAATTGTGTTTATCAAGCTAAAATGCAATACATACCAGATCTGAAACATTCATTGAAAACTTTAGTTACAAAAACTTTACACTGAAAAGGAAAAAGATTATTCATACACCTAGCCTGGTGATAAAAACAAAACCAATCAGAACAGCTGGTAATGAAGACACTAATCTCTTACGATGGAATTTAGCATTTTAGTTTCTCAATAGAAACTCTTCATTCTCTGTACATATCTCATCAAATAAAAGGAAATAGGTCAAGTGTTGACATTTTTTATTAATTAGCATCTGGAGAGTTGACTTAAATATGGTGTTTGTGAATATCATTTTCTTATAGTAATGATGTTATCTTCAGATTTCTGACACCTTCCCAAATAGGTGATGTTACTAATTTATTAAAAAAGGCACCCTAATACAGGTTTGTTACTGTATCTGCAGTTTGTAATTAACGTTCCTTGGCAATGAAGCCAAGATAATGGTTGTTGTAGAGAATATAACGCTTTCCTATTATTATGTATTTTACTAGTTGCATACCACAACTCTCGTAGCTCATTGATAGGTTACTGGTGTGCTTCAGTGTTCTTGGTTTTTTTGTATTCTCAAATAGTACTGTCAAAATAGCTTTGTATACCACAGGCCATTCTACAAATGCTTTCATAAACATTACTAGCATTGCAGAGCTTGTTCATAGTCTTACTTTAGTGTCTTATAACGCTTTAGCCACAAGCCCATAACAAAGCAACAGTTTCAGTAAATATTATGTTCGGTTGCATAACTTGCTTCCTTGCATATTACAAAATTTCTGTCTAGCTGAACACTTAACTAGAGTCAGAGTTAAGATAACTTTCAGTGTTCGCAGGCCCAGAATTGCATTGTTAATTACTGTTTAAAGTAATTTAATGCTGCAAAAAAAACAAACATGCCATTGCATGCTTGCCTTCTTGTACACGCAGTTGTATATTTGCTTTCATATGTTTTTCCTCTAAATGACACAATAAATAAAATGTATTAGAGATGCCCATCTCTTGCTATAAGTCTACATGTAAACATAGCAATGCCTGTCAGTATGAAAGAAGGTACGACCTACACTTCCAGTTATTTATATATGTTCACATAGATATAGCCACAGCTAGCTGTAGTTTAAAATAAGTTGCTTTGTTCATAGTGACTACCATCACTTTGAAAGAGAATACCCCTGCTTTACATACCATATTGTGAACACATGATAAAATAAATTGTATGAGTCTCGGCAATGTCTAAATGTAAATATGAGAGTGGACATATCTCTGTATCACTGGATCTGAATCTGCCCTAATATACAATCTCATTGCAACAAGATAACTCAAATGAGAAAGGTGGCTAAATATGGACTGAATTCTCACAGGAAGGGAGCATGGCTACAGACGGACCAAAATAAAGCTCCCACCACTTTAACTTTGTATTTGCTGAGGCAGTGGAAGCTCAGGAGACAAGTTAGTATTGAGGGAATGGTACCTCTCACTGCAGTAAGCTACATGCATAAACAGCCAGTCTCATACAAAGAACAACTTTTTTTTTTCATCCAGTTTGAATGTCTAGAAGTTGGGGATCATCAGACCATAAATGACTCATCAGAGTTTACCAGAAAACGTAGCTATTCAATTCCTACATACTTCAGACAGATAATTAGCTAGCATTTAAGTAAACAGGATATAGCACAGCATGTGGGGGGATTATTCTTCCCAGAAGACAGGTATAATGTGCCAGTGGGTGAGGTGGTGGGCACTGCTGAGTCGCTCTGTAGAAGCAATGAGGTGATGACGTCACCTGCATTTGTTCTGGCTGCATTTAGAATGTTCATCAAAAATGACTGTTTATGTATATGTCTGTGTGTCCTTATAGATACATGTATATACATATGCATATATATATATATATATATATATATATATATATATATATATATATATATATATATATTGTGCAGAAGCTGGTATAAGACACTTCCTTTTAGACTCTGTGCATGCTGACATGAGTGTAATTATATCTAGAATGAAAGACAAACAAAAACATTTTGATTATTCTGATTAACCATTTTGTACACCAAGTCTGTTTTACTGTATTAAATAATAACCAGGACTACTTACAAAATCAGGTTCCAGTCTAGATATTTAGGATTTAAGCAAGCAGCATTTTTACTAACAGTATGAATGCACTAGTCTGCAGAAGAAGGAAAACACTGTGTGAGTAGGATTCAGTTATAGCCTGCATAGAAAAGAACAAGAGGTGACCAAAGACAAGAGGTGACCAAAGCATAGGGTGCTGAGAAAGTCTGGAGTAAGTCCCATAGTAAAAATCTCTGTGCTACACTGTACATTCATTTACTCCAGCATGTCTGCCCACTGCACATGCAAGGCTAGGTATATAGCACTGGGTTATGTGAAACATGCATTACTTTAACTGAGACTGCATTGCATCTACAATAGAAGGGAACTGCACATACTGCACACTGCCTCTAGATGGCAGCGATAGTACACAAATATTAGTGATATGATAGTGTGGTTCTGTAGCTGTAGATTATAAGCAGTGGCAATACCATTCCACTGATATCTACAAGTGTGGTATAGAGACCGTCATACTATTCCTGTAATGCTGCTATCAGTACTGTCGGTACAGAATACAAGAATGCACTGTAGTGGGACCTTACAAGGGAAAGGGCACAGTAGCAGCCTACAGATTTTATTTTATTTTATTTATTTTATTTAACATTTGTTGACCGGGAATGTCCGACTAGGTTCCATAGAGCCTGTTTTCAGCGGAGGCCGGGGAGAAATGCTCCAGATGCATGTCTTTGGAATGTGGGAGGAAACGAGTACCGAAGGAAAAAACCCACGCCACACACATGGAAACTCCACACAGAAGGCAGAAGGCACCCAAAAAAAAATCGAATCGAGAACCTTGCTGTGAGGTGACAATGTTAACCACTGCACCACTGTGCCGCCCATATACACAGAACCACTGAGGCAATGATTAGTATGCAGGTTTATAGTGCTTATTTGGGGGAAAACAGCCTGATATACAAGCTGTCTCAGCTATTCCTGAAAACACTTATATGCGCATCACTTATATCTTCCGTGACTGCCATTGGGCTTTAGCTACCTTACAAAACACTTTTGGGCTATGCATGCAAATCCAAGAGACATAAAGGCTGGCGACAGACCAACAACATATGCATTTGTACCACACAAAAAGGAACAGACGGCCTGGAAGCTCCCAAAGGGAATCCTAGAAACGAACCAAAATACAATGCAGCAAGTCTGTCAGCCAGATAATAATCCAAATAGTCGAAGTCAAATGAAAGTCTCTGTAAAAAGCCACCAATTTATTTAAGCCTTAAAAATATAGCTTTTCGTCAGTCCCAAGATGAACTTCTTCAGAAATAGTTAAATGTATCTACACCAAGTTACAAAATGGCCACCTGGCCTTTAAACTCTTACATCCATGACATCACTTCCCTTAATTCACCTTTAAAGAGATACAACATCACTACATATAATGAACATTATCCTGTCTCTTTCCTTACTTTAATGATATCACACTAAGATATAAATAAACCTTGCAATAAACCATGATTCCATTAATAAAAACATTTTCTAAAAAAAAGGGAAAAAAAGTCACTACTGAAATAACATTGTTAAAAAATTAATAAAAAATCAATCATACTTTAACCTACAATTGACTACAATTTGTAAAATAAATATAGTGACATAAAATGCATGGATATATACAAAATTTCACAAAATTTCACATAAGCGACATTTTAGACTATAATAAGGGGTGTCGGACAGTCAATGAGACTACCTCTCCAGGCTCTTTAACTTTAATATACATGCTATTGACAGCATGCCATTTAGACCCGGAGGTACAAATGCTCTGAGTCTCAGCTGCCAAAGCAATTCCTTCCTTTCTAACAAAAGTGAATCCATCCCCCTTCCATGCTTAAGGTTAATATGGTCAATTGCCATGAAACTAAAACCATGCTCAGGGTGCTCATGAATATGTTTAGCCAGGGCATTTTCTTCCTTATTCTTCTTTATAGCATAAGAATGTTCGTATATACGTTGGCATAATTTCCTGTCCATTTTCCCCACATAAAAACTCGGACAGGAATTACATACTGCTACATATATAACATGGGAACTTTTACAATTGTATCTTCCTTTTACTGTATAAATGCTATTATGTATAGGGAGTTTGAGCCCCGTTTTGACAAATCTGCAATATCTACATGAATTACATGTGAACATTCCAGATCTTGTGTTTTTTACTCCCGAATAACCTTCTAAGATATTCTTTAAACATGGGCCTGGGAAAATGGATATACGGTGGCCAAGATTTATCGTAAACCTACGTGGTCCAATAGCTACCTACATTTTGACAGCAATCATCCTTACCATCAAAAACATGCGATCGTGAAAGGACAATTAGTCCGAGCGGCTAGGATGGTGACCTTGTATGCTGATTTTTTGTTGGAAATGGATAGAATTAAAGAATTGTTTTCCAATAGAGGCTACCTGACCCCCATGTTGGTAGAGCTGATAATGGAGGTAAAACATAAGAGAAGATCTGGTGTTTACCAACCGCTTTTGGAGTCACATCAGGGGGTATTGAATGTACATAATGAGTCACAAAATAATTCTCAGTTTATCAATCAGTCCATGAGGTTTGTAATGACCTATAGTTTGGATGCTCCAGGAATAAGTTCCATCATTAAAAGATTTTGGGCTGTTGCAATCAGTGAGTTTGATGGGTTACAGCAGTTAGGTCAACAGGTAAAATTTACCCATAGAAAAGGCCCAGGTTTAAAGAATATCTTAGAAGGTCATTCGGGAGTAACAAACACAAGATCTGGAATGTTCACATGTAATTCATGTAGATATTGCAGATTTGTCAAAACGGGGCTCAAACTCCCTATACGTAATAGCATTTATACAGTAAAAGGAAGATACAATTGTAAAAGTTCCCATGTTATATATGTAGCAGTATGTAATTCCTGTCTGAGTTTTTATGTGGGGAAAATGGACAGGAAATTATGCCAACGTATATACGAACATTCTTATGCTATAAAGAAGAATAAGGAAGAAAATGCCCTGGCTAAACATATTCATGAGCACCCTGAGCATGGTTTTAATTTTATGGCAATTGACCATATTAACCTTAAGCATGGAAGGGGGATGGATTCACTTTTGTTAGAAAGGAAGGAATTGCTTTGGCAGCTGAGACTCAGAGCATTTGTACCTCTGGGTCTAAATGGCATGCTGTCAATAGCATGTATATTAAAGTTAAAGAGCCTGGAGAGGTAGTCTCATTGATTGTCCGACACCCCTTATTATAGTCTAAAATGTCGCTTATGTGAAATTTTGTGAAATTTTGTGTATATCCATGCATTTTATGTCACTATATTTATTTTAGAAATTGTAGTCAATTGTAGGTTAAAGTATGATTAATTTTATATCAATTTTTTATAAATGTTATTTCAGTAGTGACTTTTTTTCCCTTTTTTTAGAAAATGTTTTTATTAATGGAATCATGGTTTATTGCAATGTTTATTTATATCTTAGTGTGATATCATTAAAGTAAGGAAAGAGACAGGATAATGTTCATTATATGTAGTGATGTTTTATCCCTTTAAAGGTGAACTAAGGGAAGTGATGTCATGGATGTAAGAGTTTAAAGGCCAGGTGGCCATTTTGTAACTTGGTGTAGATACATTTAACTATTTCTGAAGAAGTTGGTCTTGGGACTGACGAAAAGCTATATTTTTAAGGCTTAAATAAATTGGTGGCTTTTTACAGAGACTTTCATTTGACTTCGACTATTTGGATTATTATCTGGCTGACAGTCTTGCTGCATTGTATTTTGGTTCGTTTCTAGTATTCCCTTTGGGAGCTTCCAGGCCGTCTGTTCCTTTTTGTGTGGTTCAAACATGCATTTGTGGCATCAGAAGTCATGCAGGAGTTTGAGTAATAAGACTTGTACTGACATTACTCAGTTTTTATAGGTTCATAGCTTATTACTAGGGGGGTGATTGAGCAGATCATTGGCAACATATAGCTACTCCAATTCCAAAAACTGGATACCCATTTCCATAAGGGATTGTTGGACCAGACATAGAATAAATTTATGGTTACCCATCCATTCCTTTTTTTGTCTTTCAATATGGTTGGGAACTACTTTGGTTAATATGAAGGACAAGTCTGTTCACATGCTGAAATGAGCATAGCATTATTATTATTATTATTATTATTATTATTATTATTATTATTATTACATTATGTATTAAGGACCTAATAATGGAGAAGTGGAGAGGGATGATAACATCCTTCAACCTAAAAGATATATTTTTGATAATCAGCTGGGCTAGTCAGAAGGATTTTCTAATGACAGCAGACATATGGTAGTTGAGGGAGAGTTCACTGTTTACAAGAGTCTGGGTCCCTAATATTTGTGCCAATTTTAAGGGGGGTTATTTATGCAGCATGTGCATGAGTACTCATGTTTTCCAGAGAGAACCATACCACACTTTTTACATTTACATTTAGACCATGGTATTGTCAGCATTGGTTTGTATGTATTAAACAGTTTTGTTGGATCTGGGGTTCCTCTACAGAGTTTATTATAACTCCAAGTCTACAATAATCTACAGACTTGGTCAACCAAAGACCATAGATATCAGCTTTAGTATTCAAGAAGTTAATACCAAACAGGATTGTCTCTAGTACTGAACCCTGAGGAATCTACAAGTAAAGAGCCTTTTACCGGAGAGTGTGCCCTCAGTCTTAATTGACTGGGTGTTATCTCCTATCTAGTAGGTTACATAAATGGTTTACATTTAGTTAATCAGTTTTCTATAATGACCATTTGCAGAATGCTATTGAAAACCTTGACCATGTAAGTGTCACCCAATGACTCAGTGACTTTTTCAAGAAACCAACAAAGCACCTCGATGCTGACACCCCAAATAATCCAGGCTGATCATTTACAAGAAGTTTATTATTGAGTGCTTTCATCTTATATATAGACTACATCAGGAAAATAACAAACAGAATATTCCCAGCCCTTATATAGCCTTCTAATTAACACAGATTACAACACTTGCTTTGATAGCTAACCCTAACAAACTTAATTGTGATAAAATCATATATTAAAACTAAATTTTATACAGTTGTAATATTAAATACAATTCTTGTTCCTAATTATTAAACTATACACATTTTCAACTTTTAAGAATATGTTTTACACAACCCTTTATGATGGTAAATACATTAATAAATAAATTTAATAATTTAATTACAATTTAGCTGCTCGCATTTTCAAAACAGGACCCAGGGATATTTGTCCATTGAGACCTGGGAGGGGGTACTACCATTAAGTCGTATCTGCCAAACTAATTCTAACCCCATTTCTTATTGTACACCCCTTGGATTGAGCTCCACCTGTTCTAATATCCAAAATAAAAACATATCTTTTTCACAACCCTTAAGGTGCCTATATAATGCACTGTATTTAACACATCTAGATATATCATAGTAATGCTCATATATCCTAGTTTTTTAAAGTTCTTTCTATCTTACCGATGTAAAAATAAGAACAAATGTGGCAGTAAGAAAGGTACACTACTCCTTCTGAAAAACAGTTAAAATGTCCATTGGCCTTCATAGGAATCCTCATAGTGGGAAGACTCAGATCACCACAGTTTGCTATATATTTACATTTGTTTATATTTACATTGGTGACAGGCCCCACATTAATATGTACATACTTTTCTAGAATTATTAAACATATTTCCTTTTCTAGACCATACTTCCAAAATGCCTAAGGAAACCTCCATTGTCCATACCAATATCAGATGGTGAACCTTTGCCAGCTGGATCTCGGTTCCACAGAAGGCAGGGCCATGTGATCTGTTTTCTCAATTTTTACCAGAGATAAATGCTAACACAGTGGCAACATAAAACTGTTTTAGCTACAATATATGTGAGGAAAGAGATACAAGGATTGAGAAAAGCAGAAATTCAAATGTAACAGTTGATCTGATGCTTTTGCTAGGGTTCATAAAGCAGTATATTTGACAAGGGACCTATGGCTGGAAAATCCAGTTTTAATACAGGTTTATAAAACCACTGCGAAGGGACACTATCCATCAGGAAAGAATAGTTTCTGTAGTAATTCTCTTACCAGAGGATTGGCTTTTGCATCTCATCTCATCTTTAGCACAATACCCATTCACCTTTTCTCTTTGTCCCAATATTGTGAGCAGTACAATAACATTATACTGTAGCATTCTAGAAAGTACCCAAACACTCCTGTGCTAAATATAACTGCCAAGATTGCAGACCAGTGGTCTTTGTAAAATTGTAAAGAAACAAAGAAAGGCACTGTGACATAAAAAGGAACGTGGTTTAAAATGGCCTCATTATCAAGGATACATCGCAAAACACTTAAGACAAGTTCCCTTCCATTCAAAGAGTCTTTCTCAGAAACTATGTGTTGCAGCTTACATCCTATTTTGCATTGTAAGGACAATCTATTTTCTTGAACCTATATCCAGTACCTGTGGCCCGATATCCCTTTCATTCACCTGTGATCACAAAAAATAAGAATATTTACTTCATTTTGCTGCAATGTAGGACCAACGAGATACAATAAATACATTACACATATTGCATCACAAATGTTCAGGGATGTATCATTACACCACATATAGTAACAGAGTTTTTTTTAATCTAAGGATAAACTGTGGAACAGAAGTACAGTGTCTGATCATACTGGTGGTGACCTGGGTTTAGGAATAAAGACAGAGCACTGGTAAAGCCATTTCAGAAGGAAGGAAACATGAAGTTGCCTATGGCCAACAATTTTGTCTCTTGTGGACGGTTTTTGGGGGCTTCTGCTTTATGAGAGAGGGCCAGGGTCTTAAAGTAATCAGTGCTGTTGGAATTCAGTAATGCTCAAGCTTTGTTTGTACAGATACATTAGGTAGAGTAAGTATGTAGATCGAGCAGGATAATATACTCACTTTGTTGTGGTACGATTACATGCAGAGTGGGATGGCTTAAGGAGGAAAAGATGCTCCAAAATAGACTGATATCAGTCAAAATAACCTAACCACAAGGAGTGAGAGGCCTGCATAGTTGGCAACATGGTGATGAGGAAGGATCCTTAAAGAATGACAAATGAATGGCAAGACCATCAGGCACATCAGGCACATCAATCAAAAATATAAACACTCATGCCCAAAAAAAGTTAAGTTACTATGTGTACTTTAATGGCTGAGGAGGACATAGAGGATATCGGAGCTTTGAGGATCTCATATTGTAAGGGGCTGCAGTTCTTACAGTTTCTAGGAAACACCAACTCATTATTCCATATTGGTGGAGGCTTTGTTGCTCAACAGTTATCAGACAAAATCTCTATTTGGTCAGCAGGCTGCTGTCCCATGTTTGAACTGTTGTACTCCATTCCATCCATCATTTTGTTACTTTAGACACTGGCAACTGATAGCCTCAACCATTTGTGAGCCCTATAGTAACCAAGCTCAGTCTTTTTCATGAAGTACTTTCATGGTGGGTTTTCTGTGTCTTGTTTACTGTAGTACAAATGCATCATTGTCAAATTCTGCTGTTTATCAAATAGCAACTTCAAATTGTGATGTTATTCATTTACTCCTATTACCTCTCATAACATACAGTTGGCACTAAAACTGTGCAATTGTTTTAGACATTGACTAGATGGGTCATTCATGGATTTTAAAATGTTGAATAGTTTAATCCTGGCTCCAAGACAAAGATGTGTAAAGTCCTCATTGTGAGCCACCCAACCTGAGTTTTCAAGGCAGCCATGGTGGTACAGTGGTTAGCATTGTCACCTCACAGCAAGAGGTTCTCTGGTTCGATCCTCAGCTGGGGTGCCTTCTGTGCGGAGTCTGCATGTCCTCCCTGTGATCGCGTGGGTTTCCTCTGGGTGCTCCGGTTTCCTCCCACATTCCAAAGACATGCTGCTGGTGGATTGGACACTCTAAATTGGCCCTAGGTGTGAGTTTGTGTGTGTGTGTGCCTTCTGTGGAAGGTTGGGTGCCGAGCTGGCAACTCGACACTGTAAAACTCCACTGCCAATCATGAGCAGACAGGTGATCCGCTGTGGCGACCCCTAACCAGGAAAAGCCGAAAGAAGAAGAAGCTGAGGTGTTGGAAGAGCAAGGATGGTTATGGGAAATAAACGGCTATGGCACCTCCATCCTTGGGGGGGTGCAGTGGTTCCCAACTAGTTCCTCTGCCATTCTTGTGCTAAGGGTGGAGACCTGTCCACACTGAAAATAGGTGCAGGTTTTGGGAAGGCTGTGTGCTATTGCTGTCCAAGCTGGTGATGGTAGCCCTTGCCTTTGCATGTAAGGCAGTGCACAAATATAGTTGGGGAGACACTGGAAGTCCCTGTGGTCCCT
Source organism: Protopterus annectens (assembly GCF_019279795.1). Classification (NCBI taxonomy): domain Eukaryota; kingdom Metazoa; phylum Chordata; order Ceratodontiformes; family Protopteridae; genus Protopterus; species Protopterus annectens. The sequence continues at coordinate 579,179,183 of NC_056739.1, read as the reverse complement.
CAGTCTTTGGTATGCCAGGGGGTCCTGCTTTGCTGAGGTGCAGTTATTTGGATAATAATTCCACCTTTAGTAGTGCAAATGTGTATATCAGCACCAGGGGTAGGGTTAGACATCTGCCCAGGGACAAGCAAGATAGCTCACCATGGGACCAACAACCTGGGGACAAGCCAAACCTGAATAGGGGATGAGGTTATGCACCCCACAGGGATAGAGTGGAAAGGCTGGGTGTGAGCAGGACCCAAACATCCCTCATGGCTGCCTGAATGACAGGCTCTTCTAAACAGCTCTCCTTGTATTATACTTGGTAAATCCCTAGTACAGCGGTGAATAAGCTGAGTCTCGTGAGGGAAGGCTTGATGGCCAGCAGGTATGGAGTGAAAAGACATCAAGGAAAAGATAATTTGAATTGTTTGGAGTGCTATGAATGCTTGACACAGAAAAACAGTGTAATTCACTTAGAGTTCCTCTTCAAAACAATGACAAATTCTAATTCCAAAATATAGTAATTGCACAGCCAGACAAGATTATAAAAAAGATGCTTTTTATTATTTCACAAACAATATACATTTTATAAAATACATATTTTACACTGAGACTTCTTACACAGACTTTAATTTGCAAGCCTTGACATCCAGCCAGTATAATAATCAAAACAAAACAGAAATAGTACTGGACAACATGGTAAGGACACACAAATGCAGCAGCTTATAGAGAGTAACACAGACATATGTAGCATTCACACACACACTCACTTATACCAGTGTCAGACCATTAATGACGTTTTATACATAAAAATACACATTATTTATAACCACATATTTGTATAAAATATATTATTTCTAGATTTGATAGTGCAATACTGTTTCTGGTATTTTTAAAGGAAATTTTACCCATTAGTTTTTCATAAACAGAAAGAAATTAAAGCACGCAATATCTAGTATAACTTTATCATGACCTTAACTGTGATTAGGGTTGGGATTCATGGGAGGAAAGGATTGCACATTGGTCATAATGTATTACAGCTTTTATGGGTACATTACTGTCATTCATACCCATATGCAGACACCCCACCCTGCAGAAGCCCATTAGTTTATGCTGATGTGATTTAATTTAAAAAGCACTGGTACAAAATTCTTAGTTTGGCATTAATTTCATAAAGAGAAAAATTCAAATACTCATAAGCAGAAATCAAACACACTTATTTCATTTCAAGCCTGACCCGATGGAGTGGGGAATTAGTTGAAAAAATTTCAGAACCTGTTTAGTGGATTGTGCTTATATGAGAGAGAAACTGATATCCAGTATTCATGCTTTGCAGAACCATTAATGGCTGGCTTTTCAGTGTCATACACTTTACAAACCATGTCATTCTGGGCTATCTCTTACTGTAGTTGCCTGTGTATTGCATATATTTGTGCCCCTGCCCACACTTCATGATCTGGTACACATAGAAAAGAAAACACTACTAGAAAGAAAGAATAACCTTGGTTTTCTTTCTTAAATGTTTTGAAACTCTTGTACCCTCATCCAGACAGATCATAGCAATGTCATATGGGTCTTTGCAATGCTTAGAGGTCTTGCTTTATTAAGGTGCATTTATTTGAATGTTTCTACCTTAAGGTCATCTAGCTTAGTGGGCACATTGTCTTGCTGGTTGTTCTGAGTGTAATGTTTTCTTCTCATGGAAACATAGACAACAATGGCATAAACACTAGTAGGGCGCATCATTGTATTAAGGGTCATGGACCTGTTTGGCATCAGGCTATACCTACATACAGAAAAATGTATAATGAGAGGGTTTGGCATTCACGGGGTATTTATTATGGCTTATAAATACAAACCCTTACATAAAACATGTATGTATTTATTACAGTCAGACTACCTTATTTCTAATGCTTTGGATCACCTAGAGCACATGCCCAGCCTCATCTGAATCCATAATCAATATAATTCTTTGAAATCCACAGACTAAGACGCCATTTCTCCTCTGTCAGATGGTGCTAGATTTTAATACGCTATACATACCCCCACTTCATTATTTATACAGAGAGAGTGTTGGCTACATTGACAGGTTAAGTTTACAGGAAGGTCTACTGGTTTACTAGCCAAGGACCTTTGTACATATGGCTTTACTCAGAGTATTGCAACCTCAGAATCTGAGGATATGCAAGTGCTACCCCTACCACATTTCCCCAACCCCCAAATGTAACACAGGTGAATATAAGGATGGTATGGGACAGACCCTGCTAATCAGGACCAGGAAACAAAGGATGGGATTGCTAGTTCTAAAGAAGAATTACACATGCCCCTTTGAAACAAGGGCAATAAAATGTGCCTCTTCTGAAATGCTGAGGAGGTAATGAGTTATTGCAAAATAGCAAAAATAAGTTACTGTTTCAAACAGATGAACTCCGTAGCCATTTTTTTGAATACTCCATAGTCAGTTTTAAACAAAAGTTCTTCTCACAGTACTCTCATAATGGGTACTAATCAGGCTGGGCGTTGATCTGCTCACGCCTGTTATTGTAGAGGCTGAAACAATGGTTGAAAATCCAGAATGTAACAGTTTTCTGCTTTCTTTCATAGATCCACTTCAGTCTTTTGCAGATTATCCTTTGTCAATTCTTCATTTACCCGAGTTTATATATATATTAATTACAATAAGAATGTTCTTCTCTAAGGTTCCATGACCTGGCCCATAAACAGAATAACACCTGGAATGATAGAACAGTTGCTATTAACAAGAGATATAGCACTTCAGATATGTAAATCTTCATTTAGAGTGCAGTGTAACAGTTACAGATAGTAAGGTTAATTTGCATTCACAGTCATAAGGTATCTAAAAAGCAGTCTATCTTTCGTATATTGTAGAAATTGCTAAATGACACTCATTCATGGCTTTATCCAGTTTATGGTCACAAGACAACTAAAGCTTATGATGCTGTTAGTGGGCACAAAGCAAACTAATCCTGGGTAAGATGTCAGTGTGTCACAGAATTCACTCAGTCACTCACTGACACACTCAATCATTCATTCACTCACTCATATGGCATGTCTTTGCTATGTGCTAGGAAAATGACACCACACTATAGGTGACTGTTCAAATGTTATTTGAGTGAGTCAATATCACTGGAAACCCACTTTCTGTGATCATTTATTTTACCAATTTCCTCACTGTTGTGTGACTGTGGAGTGAGTATGTAAAAGCTGGGAGTCTTTATCTGGCAGTATTGGATTTTTTATGTTGATCGCTAAAAGTGGTTATCAGTGATGTATATTCATGATAAAGTCACTCTCTGAAATGTTTTTTGGCAATTCAGCATGATTTTGAAAGTGATGCATTCTACAAAAACCCATGTGGATACAGGGAGGATATACAGGTTCCACACACGAGGCACCCCAGTAGAGAATTAAACTAACAAACTAAATGGTGTGAGGTAGCAGTGCTAAGTGCTGCTGTACTGGGCCTTGCATAAATTAAAGTTCTATCCTTGCACTATATAGCACTGTCTAACAAGACACTGTCACAGCAGGTTTGCACAAATACCGTGCCATCTGTAAAGAGAAGTGCAGACCATAGTCCATGTTCAACTACTATGCTGACTTGCTCAGTCTTATAAAGCTAATGCCCCACAACAGTTAGAAGATACTATAAACACTATAGTAGACAATGGACAGATGTTGCCATCGAATTACTTAGAAATCTTATTTCAACAATGTACTGAAGAGTATATGTTCACCATGAATGTTGGGCAACTGTTCCATAACAGTTTCATACCCATGTTCACACATGAAGAGATGACAGAGTGAGTTCCCATGTTCAAGGGTGTGAATAGTACACTCACAGAGAGGTACCAACACAGTGCCCTTAAAACATTTAACACCATATGCAGACAGAGATGTATGTAACTAATCATTTGAAAAAGAAAGTTTGCTTGTGGTTGTACCAGGTAACCTCTAAGTTTGTAGCAAAGCACTGTCACATAAGGGCACCAGTTCTTAGCTTAGTTCACATCAGACAAGATGTGAATATTAATATGATACATGTGTGCGTGTGTGTGTGTGTGTGTGTGTGTGTGTGTGTGTGTGTGTGTGTGTGTGTGTGTGTGTGTGTGTGTGTGTGTGTGCATGCAAAGGCCGTAGAGAAGCATTTGAATATATGCTTGCTCCTCCCTCCTCCAACAAATATTTACACCTTATATTCACTGGATTAGGAACAAAAGGAAGAGCTGAAGTCCTACATGCAGGTGATACACTTTAGGAGGAAGGGGACATTGTAGTCTTTTTCAGTCCAACAAGCCACTTTGCTATCATCCAGAAATACCTCTCCCCACCCCCCTACATCTGCATCACATTAATGCATGACAAGGGTAGTTTACTTCTGTGTTTATTTCTTTTATTTATTTATCCTTTGTTGATCTGGTTTGTCCCTTTTCAGGGGAGACCTGAGGTGATATTTCACTGCTAAGGGAAATTTGGCCAGGGCATTGGGAAACTTCCCCTACTCTTTTTGAAAGCTGCTGGGGATCTTTTTACATCCACCTGACCTACCACCAAATCAAGCAGATGAAACCTCTGTTTAATGTCTCATTCGAAGAAAGAATATATGGCATTGCAGACCTTTGTTGTGCCTGTCTCCCTTATTTAAAGCTGCATTCCCTACAGCCACTGTTATACTTTTCTACTAACAAGTAAACTTAACTGTGCCTATGTGTGTTCGTGCACGCGTATGCATCTGTTTAGAATGCCTGCATAAAGTTTACAAATTTTAGCTCTGAAGACTGATTTCTGTAAATGCAAAATGGTTACGAAACATATCATGCCACATCATTGTTGAACATTTAAAGTGCATTCAGCATGTGCCAAGTCCTTACCTGTTGGGTTGTGTCGTACCACAAACAGAAACGGCCTGTCCATAACAATCTCAATTGGAGCCATTCTTGCATAAAGAATTGCAGCTAAACAAAAACAAAAGAACAGCTGGTGAGCATGAGACATTTCATTCAATCCTTAATACTTTTAACTCTCATGTGGAGCTTACAGGCAGTGCTCAATCTGAGTTTTATACATTTGTCTGAATAAGGTACCAAATTTGTCTTTTGATGTCTAGGATTCAGATGTAATAAAAATAATGTTTATGCTGAGAAAACTGTAACTAGTGTATCCGAAATATTCCCATGTAATTTAAAACTCATTGAGCTTTGAAGCACACCTATATTGATACTCCTGGTGTAAGTGATTCCAGATCATGGTCTGACCCTTATGGTATGTTGGTGTCAATGCCCAGAGTTAAGAAATAACCATCTTTAAGCATAATTACTTCCAGCATATGTACTCATGAGAGGAACAGGTGAGTATGACCTACATATGTGCTCATGGTAGGAGCAGGTGTGTATGACCTACATATGTGCTCATGTCAGGAGCAGGTGAGTATGATAGTGGGTCTTGTAGGATGCAGCCTCTTTGTCTATCAAGGAAAGACCTTGATGACTACAAGATCACAGGTGAGGATCACAGGTGATAGTAGTCCTGCTAGGAGAGGGCCAGTGGCAGGGTCACAGATGACAGTAGTCCTGCTAGGAGAGGACCGGTGACAGGATCACAGGATAAAGTAGTCCTGCTAGAAGAGGACCAGTGACAAGATCACAGGTGACAGTAGTCATGCTAGGGGAGGGCCAGTGACAGGATCACAGGTGACAGTAGACCTGCTAGGAGAGGGCCAGTGACAGGGTCACAGGTGACAGTAGTCCTACTAGGAGAGGGCCGGTGACAAGATCACAGGTGACAATAGTCCTGCTGGGAGAAGGCCAGTGACAGGATCACAGGATAAAGTAGTCATGCAAGGAGAAGACCAGTGACAAGATCACAGGTGACAGTAGTCATGCTAGGGGAGGGCCAGTGACAAGATAACAGGTGACAGTAGTCCTGCTAGGACAGAACTGGTGATAGGATCACAGGTGACAATAGACCTGCTAGGAGAGCGTCAGTGACAAGATCATAGGTGACAGTAGTCCTGCTAGGAGAGGGCCAGTGACAGGATAACAGCTGACAGTGGTTCTGGTAGGAGAGAGTCAATGACTGGAATGCAGGTGACAAGACAATTGTACAGGACTGGACCCTACTGGTGGTAACTACCCAGATGGTGGTGAAAGTAGGTGGTCTTCCAGCTGTAGTTATCCACCATCACAGGCTAATGAAAAACATGTTTGTCCCATGAATCTCTCTCTCATCTCACCTAATAATCAGAGGTCTAGATTACAGACAAAAATCAGTAAATAGGTTTGTGCATGGGAGGGAGTGATTACAGCTAGCAAGCTTTGTTCAGACTTGTATCACATACTGACAACTATAAAACCATACTTTTCTACATGTGCATGTTTGTATGCTTCTTGGAGTCAGGCTAGGCAGAGGTCTCATTCAGTCTAAAAGAAGTATAGCTTGTGGAATGGTATACATTATATCACAGAAATTCCCTGCTTAAGGTCACATTAGGCCTGATCGGCATGTAGAGATGTTGTCGATTGTGCATAGTAGGCTCAGTGTACTGATATAGTTGATTACTCCGGTAATTCATCATGGTCACGTCTTTCAGAAGGTTGTAGTCACTATACTATAATCATATTGGCATGCCAACATATATGTTATAAATCTTAACAGTTGCTGAAAGGAAAGCTTACTCACCTGTTGCTGCAGATGCTTTGGTTCCACTTTCATTAACTTCAATTTTCACCTTCTGCAAACCCTTTGACACAAACAGAAGTTCATCCCCTAGTAAGTAAGCAAGCAGCTCTAGTTACATATAAGCATTCAGGTGTCAGTTTTTCAACAGAAAGTCATATTCCACGGCATTTATTTACTATGTAACATTATTCTAATTCTATAATTAACGTTTTCTGTCTACATAAAATACTTTTCCCTTTAAGATCCTTATATAAATTATAGTTGTATATCCACTGTTAACTGATGGAACATTTGTATAGTTTGCTTTTTTTTTCTGATAAGCATCCATTCACCAAAGTAACAAACTCATTGACCAGCTCGTGATCTGCTGCTGACCAGATGAAGCCAGAACGTTGGAGTCTTGGCATTCTGTGAAGATGATTTTGTTTCAGTGTTTTTTTACCTGGCCTTTTCCTAGACATTCCTCTGCATTCTTTGTAATGTGTTTGTACACCTATGAAGTGTACTGCTGTATTCCTTGTTTCTGCTTATGAAATATAATGTTACTCTATGTTATACAATTTCCCATTTTGACATGGACTGATCTAGTCTGTACCTTCAAACGTGTTTCTGGCTTTGACAGATATTCAAAGCAAGTGAATATGTACACTATATTTCAATATATTTATTTATTCTTTTGTTGAACAGGTTAGTACCACTAGGGTAGAGGCCTGTTTTAGGGGAGACCCAAGATGGTATCTATAATACAAGGGGAAATTTGACCAGGGCTTCAGTGAACTTCCCATACTCCTTTCGATAGGTGCCAGGGGCTGTTTCATATCTACAGCTACCACCAACTCAAGCAGATGGGGCTTTGGTTTAACACCTCATCCGAAGGAAGGCACACACAGGAGTGCAGCATCTCCCCATGGTGCACTGCAGAGCCAGCAACTGATCTGCCTGGCATGAGAAGAGAACCCACAACCTTATACACCAAAGGTGAGTATGCTACCTGTCTCGTGTGATTAAAAAATAACTGATACAAAAATATATAGCTTTCCTCCTAAACAAAAGACCCTATTATCAGAAAATTAACTGGGTGTCCTATGTCAGGTATTAGAGAGTAGTCTCACTTTAGTTGGGTCAACAAAGGTAGGCCTGATAGCTATGTGCAATCATTAAACCTTGTGCAACAGCAAATTTAGTTACCCACATTCAAAAGAAAAAACAACATTAAAAAATGACTTGCTTTCTGGAGTAGCACCTGAACACACACTCAGTTATGAGAAATGGAAAGTGAAAAGCATTTCAGGGAAATACTCACTAGAGATTTTAGCGAAATTAGCTTTGAAAGTGAACATGTCGCTTATTCCCAGAGCTGTGAGAGACTTTTCCAGGTCAATTTCACTTTCCAGTGCAAACCTGTAAATCAAACAGAGTCTTTTTTAACCACTTGAACTTTTTTGATTGGTTTTGTGTGCAGAACTTTATATATCATTTCATAAACTATTTAGCATTTGTATTAGCTAAAATCAATGGATATGTATGAAATCATCTCCTAAAGAACTGTAATAGTGACAGACAAAGGCATTTGAGGAACTGCAGTAAATGTGACATAAGCAAATATGAAAATACATAAACCTAACACATATATTTAAATGCATGGGACAGTTTTAGAGACAGCCTAGCAATACAAAAGTGGTAATGTAGCCTGATCTGTAAATTATAAAGTAAATATGCTCCTATTTCTTGTAACCCCATGCATCTTAATATATATGTTGTATCAATCACATGCCTACATTACACAACACTGCTACAGGTCATCTTGTCTACCCTGACCTTTTGCTTTTGAATGTTATTTTTAACGCCTAGGTTCGTAGAAGGAAAATGCATTGTACTAGTATCATCCTAAGAGAATCCACCAACAGACAGTCATGCTGCAACACAAAACTTTGGCCTTTTGGATCAGGAGACAGAAAAGTGCAGTATTCCATAATTATGAAAAGTGACGCATGGGATGCAGTAATTATGAAAAGTGACGCATGGGATGCAATTGAATAGGCAGTAGTCACACACACACACACACACACACACACACACACACACACACACACACACACACACACACACGCACATGCACACACTCAGACATGCGCACACACACACACACACACACACACACACACACACACACACACACACACACACACACACACACACACACACACACACACACACACACTCTGTTGGTACCAAATGGTGACTGAACATCCATGATAGTTTTCACCATAGTAAATACCACAGCAATTCAAAAACACATCTCACAAATTCAGCTAGAATTTAGCAGTTAGCAAGGCCAACTATTGTCTATTCCCAGTTTTAACCTTCTACATCACCAGAAATTGCTCCAATCCAAACAGGTTTTTGGAAGTATAAACCCCACTCTATCACCCAGCAAAACAGTAATAGACAACTGGTAAATGTTTCCACTTCTGTATAATATTGTGTGACCGATTTTTCTCTAGATGGAGGGGTGTACAAAAATTAGGCTAATCTTATTTCAGAGTGATATGCTAGCCATATAGTAATGCAGTAATCAATCCCCTGCTTACTGGTAACTCCAGATATGCTAATCAAGGTGCTTGGCAAGATTAGGAAAATTACAATTTCTGTACACTGTTATGTGTTGACCAGTAGAGGGAGCCACTATACCAGTAAAATCAGAGCTGAGCTGCAACAAGAAATGCTTTTTACTATTAAATGAACAAAAGTCATTAGTACTACAATGATTCATTACCTTGCTGTTTAACATAAATTAAAAGCATCATGTTCCAACATAAAAAATAAATAAATAAAAAAAGAAAATGTTTTGATGCTCCTGAACTGTTCGCAGTAACACAAATACAAAACACAATCTGTGAACCAGGATGTTTTAATAAGAAAATACTTCCCCTCCCAGTATCATATTATAAGCTGTAAAATCTGACTTGTTACATTTTACTCCTAGCATCTCCACCCGTAGTAAAGCTTCATCACACACTTTATACATATGCAGAATGAATCTCAGTATTTATTTATGAAGCCAATGCATGCCAATGTTATTTATAGGCCACATAGGAGGAACACCCACGTCCACATGAAATGTCTTGAGAGGTGGTAGATTTCAGGTGGATGGTATCCCCCTGTTCTGTCAGTATATGCTCATACTCAAGGCAATTCCCTGACTTGTTCCTGGGGTAGACAAAGGATATATATGGTGTTTGCACAACTTGCTAAACCTAGACTGACGATCCTTCTACCTTGTTTGCTGGGCGTTGCAAACTCAGTTGTATAAGTTCATAAGCCCCTGGAGGGTGCATAATTATAAGATCGCCGTGTGTGCAAAAATATGCAGTGAAAATCCTCAGTCGCCGAAGCCGGCCAGTAAAACAGGGTTTTCATCCAAAGTGAAACACCAGTAACTATGAGAAGTGTAGATCCTGGCACTAGGTAATCACTGACCACCTTGGTAAAATAATGCTTCTGCAAAATGGATCAGGCAGTGCTTGTCTACAGGATGAGTCAGAACATCTACAATGCAGCAAACCTCTGCTGAAGGACATGTTGAGGCAAGTGGAATAAAGAGGTTAGCAAATATTACTGAAAAGTACAGTGTGGGAGAGACGGACACATTTTTTTACAGAATCCCCCTCAGTCTCCAGTGTACACTTGTCTACCCAAATGAGGCAGAACTAACAAATGGGTAAGTTATACTCAATCTTCACAGAGGCCTTTGTGTGTGACACAGAGGCTGCAGGACTGGAAATGAGAGAACTTTTCTCCAGTTGCTGACAGCAAAAATAGTGGCAGAGTTTAGACAGGAATATAAAATGTCCAAGGATATGTAGCAAATACATCGGCAAACCAATGAGACTTGACTGAGTCTGATATTGGGTGTCTTTACTGTAGCAGTGTTTCAGCTCTGTGAGTTTCATTGCATGCAATGTATTGTGCGAGCTGGCAGCACTTTTTTTTTCTTTTTCTTCACTGTTGTGTGACCGTGGAGTTGGTATATATAACTTTGGGGTGTGTGAGGGGCTTGGCCCCTGCAAAAAAAAAAGACTTTTGTTCTTTTGACATTTTTTTCAGCTCACCATTTTTCAGTATATAATTTGAGATGAACAGTGAGCCGAAAGGCAGTACTTCACATTTCCATACATCACCATTACAGGAAGAGTGAAAGTCAACCTGCCTATACTAATGAAAGTGAAGCATTACATAACTACCACATATCAGTAGTGGGGTACACTGTTACAGTTATAAACAAGACTCAAAGAGCCTAGTCTGCCTGAGTAGGGACCAGTGATTGGCTGGACCATCCAAAGTGATGTTAGGCGATGGGCCGTACTACAGACATTTCTCAGAATACTGAAAGACAGGGTTTAATGTTAAGCATTCCCAAGTAACCATTCTGAAGTGAAGAATTTGGAGAAAACAGTAAATGGGAGAGGTATAATTAGAGAGCATCTCTTGTAGTACTAATATTGCTTAGGAGACAATTGGCTGCTGGTGTGCTTAATGAACCGGATGTGTCTCCAAAATTTAGGAGATAATACAACTCTGTTTAGGTCCCACCAAAAAAATAGAGTATTGTATACACTGGTTCACATCTCTTGAAGATGTTAGATTTTTTAAATTTAACAGAAAGAGTGTCAGATAGTCCTGCTATAGAAATCAGTTGAAATCACACAGACTCTATTTAGCTTCTTAAATTCTTCTGACCTTTTTGTGGAAGCCTAGCATGATGGGATGTATTCCTGGGGAAGGGTCTTATTTACATAATGTACTTTTAACAAAATGATCTTACTGGCAGGGGAGGGCCAGAGAACGGAATCTGCCCTCCATATAGAGCATAAGAACTATTTGTAGAGCACTAGACATGCTTCCAAATGTAGGCCAAGGGCTGGAAAAACATCATAGGAGGTTACAGATAGCTCCAGCAGGGGGCAAAAGAGGGAGAAGATTAATGTAAATGGTGACACTGCAGTAGCTGTGTCTTCTAGCAAACAGATACAAATCCTTTTCTGTATGTTCATAAACATGGCTTATTAAACTTTAGTTATGCCTTAGGAGTTTCTTCACAATGCCTCTAGGCATTTAATGTTGTTGTGGTGTATTCAATGGACTGTGTTGTCTACAGGAAGTTGGTGTATTGTAATGTATGTTGGCTGGTCAATAAAGTTTGGGTTTTCTAAGGTAAAAGAATACAACATGGTGTCAGAAGTGCTGTGTACCAGACTGTCCGGCGGATGCAGATGGAGAAAGCTGGACGAACCATTCCTGGATTGTGGAGGTGAAATACAGGGCACACCTATGACGGGGCGGATGTTACTGTTATCTCCAAGTCAGACCTGCACAACTTGTTCAGTGGAAGAATGCTGCTCCTGTGCTCCAGCAGCCAGAACCCTTGTTGTGTCCTGGAGGGATGCCACTGGAGGTTACAGGATCCTTGCTATTTTGGGGCTGGGCCTCCTGAAACGTGTTTGACATATCACCATGGAGTCTTTGAAGACCTCATACCTGAGAGACTATGTGTAGACTACACTAAAAGCTAAATGAATGTTGAGCAGAGTCTTGGGATGCTTGCTGGGAAGCGGTGTTTAGCAAACAAATGCCAATATATGGATTTTTTTGGCAAATTCCTTGTCAGAGTTTCCTGGGCATGGTAAATCAGGTGGGAAAGTTCATCCCTCATTTTATCAAAAGAACAGCTGGTACTGGGGTGGGGACCAGGAAAAGGCATTCAATGACTTTATGCACAGGTTGAGATTACCTATTAGGCAAATTGTTCTGTCTCTAGAGACTCACAAACCCTGGTTTCATTGCTTTAGGATGAGATTGATGCAGTTCTCATACACATGTGCAGTACGCAGGAAATCACTGTGGTGGGTGGGCCCTGTCGTTCGTTCTCCCTCCAAACCAGGCTAACCCCCAGAGGACAGAAATGGAGGACACGACATATCGGATAACCTGTATGTGGAAAAAGTGGAAAACAAGCCATCCTTCCTCCCAACCACCCACTATCCCTCTGCCATGCGTATGAGGTTGTTGTGAAAATGCATGACTGGGCTTAGCCAACAGATAAATGACATGGTTTTAAGAAACTACACGGACATACTTACCTTCGACTACTTATCCAGGTTTCTTGAGATCGCATTTGTGAAACATAGCAAGTCTGATAATGGACCTCAGCCGGTGACCAGGTGTGGGTGACAGATATGAAGACCCCAGGTACGTAGATCAAAACATTACCGTGTGCATTTGATTCCCTTACCTGAGCCTGACTGTGAATCAAACCCTGGGTGTCGGAAAAGTGTGCTAAAAGACCGATGAGGCCCTTGCCATTTTTTTGGCCCTCCCCGAAACCCCGCACATAGTGATGTTGTGAGAGGACCAGATCAGGAAGAGTTTATAGTAATCTGAATGTGGCTAAGTGAGCATTTTGTGTGTCAATGTACCAGTCAGAGTAGTGGAATTGAATATTGAATAGATCTGGTTGTTGTGTTAAGGTGAAAAGGGCCTTATGGAAAAGAGATGTTGTGTGGACTGTGTTGTGTGTGGTTTTGTTTAGCTAGTGCTTGGCTGGTCAATAAAGTTTGAGTTCAGTTGTCTGTTCATATTTACATTGATAATTGCAAAACCATGCTACACACAAGCTATTGAAAGATTTCATCTTAAAGCTTACATGATGGGAAAGACAGCTGTAATGATACCTGACTTCTGTCAAGTACAATAAAAGGGATGTTAAAGTTGTTTGTATACGTCTCATAATGTCCATACTTCTATAAATATCTCAACAGCCAATCAGCGCAGACAGACCTGCTTCTGCTTAGCCTCATGTGAATGCTCATGGATCGATGAACAAATGCTGCTGACAGTATGTGCTTAGCATGAGTGGTTACTGAAGTAGTGAAAGTTGTTTAAAAACTCACAAAAATAACTACTGTGTTTATTGTGTTGCCTTCTGTAGGTGTCTGTGTGAATATGATATTCACAACATTTGTGGGAAGGGTAGTAGTAAAAAAAAAGAACCTTTCCACTGATAAGCATAGACTGCTGAATGCTTTATCACATGACAAGAGTCTTGGGATAACAAAATCAGATAAAGAACAGAGAATTGTCAAAATGGATAGTTTGGACTACTCAGCTAAAATGCTCCAGTATTTAAATGCTGGAGCTTTAGTAAAGATGGCATCTAAAAATGAGGTGGCAATAGTATATTGTAAAATCAGTTTCTGGCTGGATGAAATGATTCGGGAATATGAATTGCTACCCAATCTGAGTAGTTTTTTAAGTGTTAATGCCCAAATTGTTCCCTCAATATTTGAGATCTCAAGATCCATAAAAATAGCTATAATCCACCTATGCATCAAGTTGGCTCAAAAAATGAGCCTTTGACTAAATTTGTAGATTATAAACTAATGGAGTATTTTCAGAATATGGACCATGTAGTTACGGATTTATGGGGCTTTTTGTTTTAAATGACAAGTATCCTTTTTCAAAGGACTATTTAATTCTTCTTCTTCTTTAGGCTTTTCCCGGTTAGGGGTTGCCACAGCGGATCACCTGTCCGCTCATGATTGGCAGTAGAGTTTTATGATGTCGAGTTGCCCAACCTTCCACAGAAGGCACACACATGCATGCACTCACACCTAGGGCCAATTTAGAGTCTCCAGTCCGCCTACAGCATGTCTTTGGGATGTGGGAGGAAACCGGAGCACACGGAGGAAACCCACGCGACCACAGGGAGGACATGCAGACTCCGCACAGAAGGCACCCCAGCCGAGGAATGGCCACTGTTAATGTTAAGAACTTGTTTGTGTCATCTCACGTGATGTTGTAATGAATTGCTTTTTCATGAGGCCTTAATTTCGAATAAAGATTTTGCACATCATGATAATATTTTGCTTCAAAGAATACGTGGATAAGGTGCTGGGGAATACTTTTGTGTTTGTTTTATTAAAGTTATTTCTGGCTTTGGCAGTTCTGCATGACATCTTTTTTTGTTTTTGTGTTATTTATAATATCCAGTTTAATACCTAGAATCTCATGAGTGCTACTAGTTTGCCATTTGCACTTCTTTTCTAACACAAGTGGCTCTAGAGATACCTGTGAAAGTATAACCTGAGCTTGTCAAAAGGCTGAAGATGAAGCCATGTACAAACTTCCAACAGTTCCAGTGCAGGGAGGGAGGAGTGCTTTCCAAACTTCAGAATCTCACAGGAAGTCACTATAAGAATAACTGTATATTCTTGCATTAAAAAAGAATATTGCCCTCTCCTCCACTATTCAAATGTTGTATGGTTTATAAAGATGAAAGACTTACTTGGGGAGGATGAAATGCTGTGGTACTTCCTTCAGACTGTTCTTCCATTCATTGATAAGCTTCATACTGACTGACTGAGTTAGTGCAGACAAGGGAACATCTTTTTGGAAGGGAGCAGCGATCAGCATGCTGATAGTCTCTCCATGATATGGCAACTCAATGACATCATAACCAGTGCCGTCAGGTGTGGAGAACTCACCTGAAATATTAAAAATCTGCTTAAGAGTTCTATTCCATTTTTGACAATATATAAAAAGAACTAAAAATGTAACATCATAGTGATACACTACAAAAGGTACTTGCTGTAATAATAGTAGATAAAACTGACTCCCAAGCAGTTGCATCACAGAACTCAAATCTGCAGTGAACGATAAATTTGCAGGCACCCATTTATATTATATATGAGACAACGACTCATGCTTTAATTTGATCCTTAAACATTTTCATGATTTTAGTGCACATATCTCAGTCCCACCTTACCTTTTCCTATAACAGTTATCAGGTAACAGCAAGGTGTGTAGATACAGGCCCCCAGAATCAGACTGAAGCAAGTTATCAACAACGTATAAAAGCCTAGCCTGTGCGACAATCATTTCTTAAGCTAAATAGGTAATAACAGATGTCATAGAAAAAAAGAACCCCAAATTCTTTAAGTTTTGCTATACTAAGATCCAAGTACATCTTTGATTATAAACGAAAGAAACGGTTGTCAGATCAGTACACAGACCAAACTCAAGAATGTTCTGTACTGTCAGATATGAAGCAATGTTTCCTATTTAGGTTTCACTAGCTACATTAATCCCATCACTGGCCCATTCTATGCATTTATCCTGCTGAGGGACCCCAAACGTTATATCCCAATTGTAGCCCTGTGAGTTTTGTTCTGTTGTTAGTCTCCTGACTTCATTAAAATGATGAAGCCTCTGACTTTAGGTCATGCAATCTGTCTTTTGACTGGAAAAATAAGAGTAACCTGCTGCTAAAGTCTGTTTTGTCAATGGAAGCCTTTGAATCCTTTATTCTTTTTTTTTGTTTTTTTGCTGAGACTTTCCAGTTTGTTGAACTAACTGGTGGTCCCTGACTATATTCATCCTGCTAGCTCCCCACCAGCAGCTCTCCTAATCACCCTGATGTCCCCCACCCCTTTTGGTCCTCATACACCTTACAAAGGTCTCCAAATCTCTTAATTCTGAACTTATCCTGACTCTTTTAAACCTGTTGTGAGTCCAGACAGATATTTTAAACCTGTCTCCATTTGGACACAACCTCTATTCATTTTGAAGCCAAACCTACTACTTCCAAACACATTTAGGCCAAAGGGCACACAGCATCCTACAAATTCCAGTACCCCCATCTTCACTCCTACTTTCCAAAGTTTTTTTAAATAAACCAACACAATCAGAATTTCTAAGCATCCATTGACTTACTTTTATGTACCTGCATTTGATGCACTGAGAATACAAAACAGAAATATAATGTTATGTCTGTTCTGGCATTTGTTACCATATACTAAATTTTGGTGTTTAATTTTTGCATAATGTGGTTCGAAAAGTTATTTTAAATATATCGCTGTCTATCATATTTTAAGATGTGCTAGGTTAACGATTTACTATATTATACAGACAGATATATATAAAGCATGTTTCCATTAAAACAGAACAGTTAATTCGGCTTTAGTGTGGAACATTTTTCAGTGGAAAGGTTTATAGTCGATTAAAAGGGAGGAGTGTGCTATGCTGACATCTGCAGCTTAAGCAGAAGAGGAAAAGGCCCATATCTGAGTACTCACTGTAATTGAACTTTGCCGTCTGCTCCATCATAGGCACAAACATAGTACTGCCATCAGATTTGTGGAAAATTCGCTCCCTGGTCTTGTGTTCTGGGAAAGGTAGCTTCCAGAGTCCCTTGAAGTAGATGGCATTTACCAAAACCATACGAGTTAGTTGACCCAAAGCATCATCACTTAAAAATTTGGGGATCATACCTGCCAAAAAGAAACACACTGGTTACATCCTTTTCACTCATTACTGAGTCCACATCAGTTTTTTATATCTGAGTTACCGTTACTAGTTTTAAAGAACTTTGCATCCGTAATGGGATGGTGTTTTTTTGTGCAGAGATACAAATTAGTACAAACTAAAACTTCTTGCTTTTATTTTCATGCTTTTTAAATAGTCTTTAAGAACTGCTATTGAGTTTAGACTTCTCTGTATCACGGAAGTCAGTATTTAATAGTTATTGTATAAGCAAAAGCATGAGGCTGATATCGGGTGAGTGTAACTTTCTCATGCTGTTTATAATCTCACCATTGCATATAGAGAACACAAACTATTATATCAGCTCCACTGCAAATAGAAGTGTGTGTGTGTGTGTGTGTGTGTGTGTGTGTGTGTGTGTGTGTGTGTGTGTGTGTGTGTGTGTGTGTGTGTAGGGAGAAATATGGGGGGGGTCACTCAGCTGTGTTACCTGTGCTATCCGGGCACCACATTATTAAGAATGTGATGCATATAGTGATAACACATTATACACCACAACTGACATGGTAAATGACATTGAGTTGTTCTACAACACAAACATAGTCACAACACAATCAGAAGAATCAGATGAAGCTGTTTCATCTATGTCATGAAAGCAATGTGTAGAATTCTGACTGCAAAAATATTTTAAACAGGCTAATTTTCTGCAGTAGTGTTTACTGGATAATATAGATCAGAAAACATTTCACATAAAAAGAAAAAAATAAATGCATTCCAGATTACATTGCTTAACTTATGAAACTGTAACCCTTGCCCTGCCTCTTCCTTTATCCTCTGCTGCAAGGGTTCTTTCTTCTGCCATGAATATCTGGTTTAATAGAAACACAAACCAGGGCATTTAGCTTTAACATCTTTTAACTTATGCAGAAGGACACACACACATTTAAGGTAATGCTTATGGACAGTAAATGAATTTCAGGGATTTTGTTTCCAGTTTTCCTTTTTAAGAAGATATATGGAAGGAAACATTTGTCATCCCAAACATTATACTGAGCTCCAGAAACTGACTTGCCACTGTACTAGGAGATTCTGACTTTCTGTTCCTTTCTACAGTCATGCAGTTTCCCATTTCTGCAGTCATGTGTTCTCCCACCCCTACAGCGTTTCACTGAAGAGCTGTTATACTGTATTCTCTGACTATTTGGTGTGGAGGCAGTAAAGATTGCTTATTAAATAGTGTTTGATGTCTCACCTTCAGTGTGGCTCTTCACCCACTGGTTGATGATGTACGTTGCCTGGTGCAGATTGGTGAAGTTCACTTGCTTTATGGTGTCACGGAATGTCTTGTAGTACTGCTTGTAAAATCCCCTCACAAGTTCCATGTCCCGTTGCACAAACATGGAGTCAGCAGTTTTGACGACATCCTTATTCCAGTGCGCTAAGATGCTCTTCTTTAGGTTGAGCAGTGATGAAGCCACTCCCCTCTCTATAAGGAAATTAGAGGCAAAGAAGTTCTTCATTATCAACAGATCTTGTAAAAGGGCTTGTTTTTAACACAGCATCATGTAAGGACCATTACAGACAGCTGAATCTAAGTCTTTAGTTTGTATTAACTTCAAAACCTGCACAGATCACGATAATTCCAAAATACATTTTTTTACCTGTAAGGTTATACTTAGAATGCTTCATTTCTGACACACATTCATTATTGCATTTTGAATATTTTTGTACCCCTCACCCTACTTAGAAAGCATACATCGACTTCCAATCTTGTCTCTAATATTGCTGCATAAAAAACATATAGGTATTCTTCTTTCTAGATCTGAGCTTATAAAGAAAAGAATAACCCCCTCCCATTTCAGACGCAGCAGTGCTATAGTGATCCCCTAACTTAAATGGACTTAACACTGAAATTTGATTTGGTAACCTGGATGTGATGTGAGTGAAACATGCAGGCAGTTATGCATCATTTAATCCAAAAGATATATATATATATATATATATATATATATATATATATATATATATATACACACTATATGGTCAAAGGAAGACAGACCAAGGCCAAGTAAGAAGGGAGTGGTTACTTGGGTCTGGTAGTGTACTTGGTTAAAGAGAAATATCAGTCTGGTGGGGTTAGGAAAAGACATGTCAGTATCAAAAGTAAGAAGGTCAAAGTATCAAATGTGTCCAGCTGGATCCAGTGCATCACTGTTACAGCAGGTCTGAGAAAGTGCAGATCTGAAAATGAAGTTTTCTGAAATACCTATTTCGGTACATTCTTAGAAAAAGTCACTACAAATCACAGATGCACTACTAAATCCAAACTTATTGAAACAATACTATTAAATTGGAAGTTCATTGAAATGTGGTGTTAACAATATAAGGAAATATTTTTTTATGTGGGAAAACCTTGAAGCTGGTGTGTATATATATATATATATATATATATATATATATATATATATATATATATATATATATATATATATATATATATATATATATATGTCAGAGTGGTACAAGGGCCACAGTCTAGTTTGAATCTACACAAAACACTTTATTAAGCTGTTGTACTTTATAGTTTGACGTGGCAGCTGGATGAGTTATGTTTTGTTGAATATGGACTTAGCAGTTCAACTGGCAGTGATGTTCTATAGAGTCCCCACTACACTATCTCAGTATTTGATAACTAGCATGATTATAATTGGTAGTTGGAGATAAACGTTCGGGCAGTTCAGGGAGACAGAGCTATGGATGGCTCTGTATGGGGCCATCAAATCTCAGGTAATGACTGGGTTGGCCAAGCACAGAACCCAAACAAACCCCAAATTACAATTACCTGTAAAATAAATATTAGTATGGGAATCAATATCATTTGTATTTTACTTATACAGTTCTCTTGTGGGAGAAGTTTAAAAATAGCTGGAATATCTGTAATTCTGTGGAAGGGGGTTACTGGCAAAGGTTTACAACATCCAGTTGTAGAACTGCTACATTTGGAAAACCTTGGCAATGAACAAAAGTTAATGATAGGAAACCAAGCCTAATGTGATCTGAGGTTTTCCTTCTCCTGCAGTCTGCAAGTACATTCATGATCGAAGGCCTTCAAACTTCTAGACAAAATTCATGGTTTCTAATTAAGTACCATAACAAACTGTGTATGCAAATGTTAGGCACATCTTAAGGCAAGTGATAAAGTCAAGAGTCATATGTTCTTACATCCCTCAGAGGTACATTTGTATTCTTAAACATATTCAGGTAATTTATTACATTTATAAAGTGGCTCGCAGAGGATTTCTGGAGGAATGCCTTTTAAAGCAGTTATCAGAATTTCCTTTTCACAACAAAATGTTATTTTTGTTGCAGTTTTATATGACAGGTTAATTCTCAGATGTTTGAAAATTGTGAATTTATTTTTAAAATAGTAATCTCAACTAACCAAAATGGTTTGCAAATTATAGGTTTAAAATGAAATAAAATGAGGAATGTTTTCCAGATGGCAGATGATTTGGTTCTGGCAGATGCAAAATTCCAATCTTAAATCATACGTTGATGGTTTCTAATTAAGTACCATAACAAACTTTGTATGCAAATGTTAGGCACATCTTAAGGCAAGTGATAAAGTCAAGAGTCATATGTTCGTACATCCCTCAGAGGTACATTTGTATTCTTAAACATATTCAGGTAATTTATTACATTTATAAAGTGGCTCGCAGAGGATTTCTGGAGGAATGCCTTTTAAAGCAGTTATCAGAATTTCCTTTTCACAACAAAATGTTGTTATTTTTGTTGCAGTTTTATATGACAGGTTAATTCTCAGATGTTTGAAAATTGTGAATTTATTTTTAAAATAGTAATCTCAACTAACCAAAATGGTTTGCAAATTATAGGTTTAAAATGAAATAAAACGAGGAATGTTTTCCAGATGGCAGATGATTTGGTTCTGGCAGATGCAAAATTCCAATCTTAAATCATAAGTTGACAACCAGTTCATTTGAGGACTGGACTATGTAGCTTTGATTTATTTTATTTTATTTGATTTTCAGTTTACAGCCCAGTGAATTAGACCACAAAAAAACTTTTTTTAGCCTTGATGTAAAACATTTTCTTAGACACATGCCCTATTATAAGGGGTAATGTGGGCTATCCAACAGTTGTTTACTGTAAAAGTAACTCTGGATGCCAAGAGGCATAGACTGTACAGGATGGGTTTTACCCCTCCACAACAAAAATGCCATACTGTTTCAACTTCACTCAAAGGAGTACCTGTTTTGAAGCAAACATATTTTACTGAGTAATATAGCAAAAGTGCCATGACTCAAACAATTTTAATGTTGTCTGTGGATGATTAGACAACACTTTGAAACTGAGAGGTGTAAACAAGACTCTCAGACAAGTCTAACAAATAAAACAAGGTCCAGATAGCTTTGTTCATCCATTTGTGCTACAAATCATGCTCCTACTGGTAAGTACAATATTTGGTAATCTGTGTATTCGACTGCATAACATTTTCTGGGTATCTGAGAAAGTTTGCGAATTAGAGCTGCCTGAAATTATCAAAATTAACATTTTCAACATGGATCTGTAGATAATTTGCATAGAAATTAGATTACTTTTATGGTTGTAGGGGGTATCAGCTGTAAATGATGTATTTCTTTATTAAGTGTTAAGGGGTAACATTTAAAAATATGTGTGTATTAAAAAATGTGTGGAACAGATCATATGTACCAAATGTAATTTGTTGGCTGGACCTCTGTGTGCTACAGCAAGTGAGTCTTGTTTTTAAAGTACCCTGGGAGTTGTAGTTCCAAATAGTTGTTACCACTGTAATTCATGAAAGTCAGACATTCACATTCCTCTTTGAAATTCAAGACATTTGAGAAACAGTCATACTGCATGTGCTTGCTTACCTTCCACATCATAATTCATAGCTTCTTTAATCTGTGCCAATGTGTCTCCAGCCGCTCCTAATTGGAGCCTTGCCATAATAGATGCCACTCCATAAGGGGAGAAGGCCACATTTCGATCCCTGTGGGACTTGACAATTTCATTAAAGACACGGATTCCAAAATCTGTGGAGAGCTCTTCCACATTAGTAGATGCAGCTGCAAACCTCAGGATCCCAAGTAAAGTGAGGGCAGCAAGAACACATATGGGTCTTTCCATTGTCTTCTAGTTCTGATGTCCTGTGTTAGAAAACAAAGACACACTGTTTTAAAACATGCTAAACAAGTGAAATATGCCACTGTACACATTTTCAGTGTGAAGTCTGGAACATTCAATTTATTGGAAAGGTGCTTGCTCCCACAGAGCCACCATAGCCATTAAACTATATTACCCATGTGATGAAGGTAACACCATCTCCCCTCGTTGTCATTGACATGGTGTTCTTCATAAAAAATGGTTCCCTCCTCAGTTTGATTTTACAGGGATTGCACAATGCCTTCTTGGAATACCTGAGGTTTCAGTACTGACATCTGTTTGTAGCATGCTATAACTTAATTAATGATGGTATCTTCACCTTTTCTGAATATCTATTAATTTTCTATTGATAATATGCTGTACTAAAGACAGAAGCAACACTGTTGAACATGTTTATTCAGTTACTCGGTTAAATGGGTTGATACCTGAGGATCGATGGTACCAGTACCACCATTTCAAGGCCCATGATCAGCACCTTTCATTCTGTATTATCCCTTCCTCACAGTTACTCTTCCACCCCACCCATGTGCATTGCGATGTCATTGTGATATCAGAGTAGGTATATTCCCCAAATTTAATGTGTGTGCATCTTGATAGGTCTTTCTCGTGATTGCTGGTGGAAGTCTTTTTTTGCTACATTCTTCTTTCTCCCAGATTCCATTAGGAAATACTAACAACATTGGGACCTCATTTCTTACCTCTCCAACACCAGCCAGGAAAAGACTAACCATATGACTATGGTGTATCCTTATTCCTCCACCCCCATGAAAAGAGCAAGCTTATGGCTACTCGCTTCCCATTCCCCACCACATACTAGCATCCCAATGATACCATTCAACTGTCCAGATTTTTTTGGTTGGTTCCTCATAAAATGTGTAGTTTTCTCGAAAATTGTCGAAGACTGAAGTCACTAAATAGTGACATACATTTGAGGTTCAGACTTCATATCTTCTTCTTTTCCCAGTCAGGGGTCACTGCAGTGGATCACCTGTCCACTCATGATTGGCAGTGGAGTTTTACAGTGTCAAGTTTCCAGCCCAGTGCCAAACCTTCCACAGAAGGCACACACATGCACGCACTCACACCTAGGGCCAATGTAGAGTGCCTAATCCACCTACAGCATGTCTTTGGGATGTGGGGGGAAACTGGAGAACCAGGAGGAAACCCACGCAACCACAGGGAGGACATGCAGAATCCACACAGAAGGCACCCCACTCAAGGATCAAACCGGAGAACCTCTTGCGGTGAGGCGGCAATGCTAACCACTGCACCAAAGCAGCCGCATATCCCTCAGAAAAATGCATGCTAATGCAAAACATATTATTCTGTCAACTCTCTTAAGTTTATAGGAGCAATATTTAAAATTTGTCCCTGAGTTTCAGTCTCTGTCCCCCCATCATTTTTAGCTTTGTTCAGATTTCTTGCACTTAGGTTCAGAGATTTGATCTCAATGCTGTCTCAGAGCTGATTGCTGCCCCCACCTCCCGATGTAAATACTGTGAAGCTCTATCAGTTTCAATTTGAGTATGCATTAATTTTAGCATCACTGATCAGTGTTCATTGTACATTTTGGACATACCTATCCCCTGTTCATGTTCAAACGTGTGAAAAGCAACAGCTGCAGCTGCATATGTAAACCTGCAATCTACTTCACAGTTGTGTAGTATTTTCCATAAAGAAGCATTAACTTGTTGTTTGATTTATTACATTTCTACTGTAAACATTTCTTCTGGTTCTCTTCTGCATAGCTATGCAAGATGATGTTCTTTGTAAATCACAAGCCTCTTTGTGTCCACATAGTACAAAATATACTGGTCAAATGGGATCCCCTTTCTAGCAACTTCATATAAGAGACCTAAGACAAGCACAATCTGAGACCCTATGTGGAATATTGTATTTATTTATTTTATTTATTTTACATTTGTTGACCGGGATAATCCAGCTGGATATATGTCCATTTTAAGCAGAGGCCCGGGGAGAAAAGCTCCAATAGACAAAAATTACAAAGATTACACAACTATTAGATACAAAGAAATTATAAGACAAGGAGTTATGTATATATACAATGGCTTAGCAATGTTCCCAATAGGGACTCACAAGTTACATGGTCTGACACATTAAAAACCAAAAATCATCAGAATGGAACAAATCATAGTTGAGTACTAACTGCTTAAGATATTATTTAGGTAGGATTTAATTTTGCAACTTAATCAGGGTTGGTACAGGGACAAAGCCAGTTCACTTTGATGCTTTTTTTTTAAGAGACTTAGGGAGGACTGAAGGGTTATATAGTTTGGCAGTGAATTCCAGGTTTTAAGTTGGCAAATAGGGATTCACCAGCTGAGTTATTAGCTTTGTAAGTTTGGACCAGTAGTTTGTTGGATGATCGTAGTGACCTCAAGTTGTTGTATGGCTTTATAATATTTATAAGTGAGGGGGCATCTTCAGGTTGGTATAGAATTTTGTGTGCTATTAAGAGTTGATTGAATTGAATTGAATTGAATTAAGCTGGGCAGTTCTAGCCACTCTAGTTGTTTAAGGTTCTGGCAGTGATGGGTTCTGTAGGTTGAGCCGGTGGCGAATCTGGCAATATGGCTGTAGCTGTGGGAGAGCTTACTCAGCTCAGATTTATTAAGGTTAGAGAGCACAAGAGAGGCATATATAAGAGTAGAGAGTACGTGCAACCGGGCGATTGCAATTCTAGCCAATGGGGTTAAAAATTACTTGTTTCTGTACAGAGATCCAAGTTTCTTATTGATGGTTTGTATGGTTTTGTTGACCTGTAGGTTAAATTTAAGATTATTATCTATAATGACCCCTATAAGCTTAGTATGAGTATCTGGGGCAAGAGAGGTACCATTGTTGGATATAACAGAGAAATAAAATGGGGTGGATCTACTAGTGGGGGTGAAGAGTAGAAGTTTAGTTTTATTGGGGTTCAGCAGTAGACATTGGTTGGAGAGCCAGTTTACAATAGTATTAAATGTGTTTTGGGTTAAGATTTGCAGGTCAGATGGGGAGGTGGCTGAGCAGATCAGAGTGGAATCGTCTGCATATTGAATGCAGGTAGCTTTGCGGATCAGACATTCTTATGTAACTTCTGTCTTTCACTAATCATGGTTACTGAGCAGGCAACTTTAAAAGTCTGGTAGCTGTACTAATATTTTAGCTGTACCCTACCACTGGCCTACTCTGGAGCAGAGAATGCAAGTTAACCAGCTATTTTGGCACATCTAGAAGCTTCCCCCTATATAGTAGGTGTACATGTACCAGATTTATATGATATTTTAGTATCCTAGATGGCTGCTAGAAGAAACAACCACAAAAAGGGTTTTATGATAAAATACTTCAATTGCCTTTTCTAGTTTGTCCCTATTTTAAGAAGCAGAGACAATGAGTTGGAGAGGGGGGCTCTGTGCACTCTTTATTGTGCATATGGATTTCATAGTTCCATTTAAAGAACAGGGATCTCTTTTGATTTCCAGCAAAGGAATGACCCCAGCAAGTTATACAGTGAAAAACTACATGCTATTCACAGTGGGGTACATATCCAAGTGCAGGCCTTTCAGACCATCTGCAGTCAATACAGCCTGCATAGTCAGTTTTAGGACATTTAATCATAACTTGACCAGCTGGGATTGTCAGAAATAAGTATGGCCTACCTGCCACATGATTTTCCAGCTGTCAAAATATCCACAGTATATAGAAATGTGTGCCAGCATTCCTCTGATTAGTCTAACGTGCTCGCTGAACAAGCTCTGTTT
The DNA here is from genome assembly GCF_019279795.1 of Protopterus annectens. NCBI lineage: Eukaryota > Metazoa > Chordata > Ceratodontiformes > Protopteridae > Protopterus > Protopterus annectens. Next base: position 579,153,213 of record NC_056739.1, on the reverse strand, counting down.
GTATTTCCTAGCCAGACCACATGGTGCTTGCAACAGCAGCAGTTACTTGGTATATCCTGCCAGCCTTAGACAGACGGCCTTTCTCAGTAGTTTGTTTGTTCAATACAAGAACCACTTAGCCGCTAATCTCTGCCCACTGCAGCGGATGTGGACTGAAGCTTCCAGCATCAGGCTAACCATCACTGTTTTGGCTCAAAAGTTTGTTTTTTTAGTCTGTCAACAATACTTTCTAATAACACCCTGCTATGCCAAATGCATTTTAAAAGACTTGAGTGTTACTAAAATAACTTCTGTTAATTATTATGAAACAGCTAAAGGCACGATTACTGCATTAAATTGCCCAAAGTTGCTGCCAACTAGTAATATAGAGGGAGAAGTGGACTCTGCTTCATATTTAGGGCATTCACTTGTGGCTTGGAGTTTAAACAAGGCTGTTGCATGACAGCAGTTAATTTTGAGTTTGATGTTAGCTCCTTCAGATCAATTTTAAAATGCTACCAGTCTTATGAGAAAGATTCAGTAACTGTTCTGTGCTTGTTAGATCATGGATCAAGATACATTAATGGCCATGGGTTAATATTGGTGTAGAATTAGCTAGGATCAGGGTATGCTGAAGATTGCTTCTCAGTAGTGTGGCAAGGTCTATTAGCATTTCTCAGGGCATGCTTGGTGCATAGTGTGGCATTGTAAAGCAACATTGGTTAGGCCACAGTGAGAGTGTAGTAGGGTATGCGGGGTACATAGTGTGTCATTGTGAAGAAACATCGGTTAGGCCATAGTTAGAGTATAGTAGGGTATGCTGGGTGCATAGTTGGTCACTGTGAAACAACACTGGTTAGGCCATAGTGAGAGTGTAGTAGGGTATGCTGGGAGCATAGTGTGTAATTATGAAACAATATTGGTTAGGTCATAATGAGAGTATAGTAGGGTATGCTGGGTGCATAGTGTGTCACTGTGAAACAACATTGGTTAGGCCATAGTGAAAGTGTAGTAGGGTATGCTGGGTGCATATTGTGGAATTATGAAACAACATTGGTTAGTACATAGTGAGAGTATCATAGGCTATGCTAGGTGCATATTGTGGCATTATGAAACAACATTGGTTAGGCCATAGTGACAGTGTAGTAAGGTATTGTCAAGCATCATGGTCTAGACACTGACAGTATAATTGCATAATCAAGGAATTTAGGCCAGTGTACAGGGATTGTACAACAGGCATAGGGCATACTGATGACATATTGGGGCATATTCAAACACATTAGCAACTAGTATTTAGCAATATGCTGCTGGGTGGCCATGGTGGTGCAGCGGTTAGCGTTGCCACCTCACAGCAAGAGGTTCTCCAGTTCAATTCTCGGCTGGGGTGCCTTCTGTGCGGAGTCTGCATGTCCTCCCTGTGGTTATGTGGGTTTCCTCTGGGTGCTCCGGTTTCCTCCCACATCCCTAAAGACATGTTGTAGATGGATTGGACACTCTAAATTGGCCCAAGGCATGAGTGTGTGCCTTCTGTGGAAGGTTGGGTGCCGGACTGGCAACTTGACACTGTAAAACTCCACTGCCAATCATGAGTGGACAGGTGATCTGCTGTGGTGACCCCTAACTGGGAAAAGCTGAAAGAAGAAGAAGATTTAGCAATATGGTGCTAACAAGCATCTAGCAGCTCAGGCATACTGAGCTAGATAATCTGTCTTCCTTTAAACGTGCTGCTGTACAATATAAGAGACATGAAGTTGGAGAAATGTCATGCTTGTAGGGAACTACAGGATAAAATGTGTGGTTTGGGTGGGAGAGTACAAAGTACAATTAACAGTTAGTGTTCCCTACTTCTCTAGTCCATGTGTCATCCTTCTTGGTGTTGCTGTTGTGTTGGCATGAATGTTTTGTCCAAATGGTTAAGGTGTTTGCCTTACAAACACAAAGTGCAGGGTTTGAGTCTCACAAGGGATAACTGGCTAGGCTTAAAATTGCTTGCAAGGGCAGTTAGCTTAGTACTAAACTATGAACCTATGAACCTATAACATGCTGGGTTAGAAATTAAGGCACTGGTTTATTTATGTGCAGACTTCTTTCCAAGTAAGACAGAATACAAGAAAGCATCCACTCACTACCTTCTGTCTATTATGACACTCACATCTAGGTGATGCAGAGCATCTATGTGATTACCTATACCCCAGGCACTTATGGATGGGTACAGATGTATACTGGTTATGACATGAGCTGTAACACACACACACACACACACACACACACACACACACACACACACACACACACACACACACACACACACACACACACACTTACACTTCTCACGGAATTGATTCATACATGATGGCTCACTAAAAACAGTAAAAACCAAGTCAGGACTGGGGGGGGGGTGATACACCCCTTGGTGGATCTGAATCCTTTTTATTGCCCTTCTCATACTCCTGCATTTATCCCTGAGAGGTCACTACATGTCTGTACACATCAGCATATGCTCAGCTTCTTTAGAATGAATGACTGATGATGCAAAGAGACAGGAACCCTGAAAAAATATTTGTTAAAAAGTTGTTTCCAGTATTATAGCAACAGACTCCAGCATGTATGGTTTTCCCTGCACGTATGTTAAAAGTAATGGAAAGGAATTCAGATGTCAGATTAATCATAAGCACTTCTCATGCCTTCAGGCTACCTAAACAGACACTACCTTTTATGAATCATGAGTGTAACCTCTGCCAGTTAGTATACCTCAGAATTAAAAGCACTGCAACCAATGGAGTTATGCAACAGCTCCCCCCCCCCCAATAAAGAAACAGATGAAAAAGAAGGTTATACTGTGATCAGGATACCATACCTGACTGTCCCATAACACCTGGCTTTTCTTGATTGCTCCCATCTCCTCATTTGTTTATTTATTTTATATAAATGAATTGTGCGATAAATAAATAAATAAATTGTTCAAAGGAATCAGGTGACGCTACTTTCGGCTACAAAAAGCATCCTATGTGATCCCAGTTGTTACACTGTCCCATATTATTGAAGTTGCCGTCATGTGTCTGACTCTCCCGCTCACACATTCCATGATATGAAAATTACACTTCTCCATGGACAACTTCTGTAATTAGTGTTTTGCAGCTTGAGGCACTGCAATTACCCCTTAAGAGCCTTCCTAATGAATGAACATGGCATCTCAAGTTATACACACCTCACAATTGTCATACATAATAAGGAGAAGCCTCATTTCACGTGTAAAAGCAAATTTTGTGTTTTTGGACAGGTTGGGTATAACCCACTGTAGACACAGACTCTTTAATGGACACTATTATAACAAAAAGTATCTCAGCAACATCTCAGTGACTTGTGAGTATGAACACAGTTATTTCAAAGAATCTCCTTTGTTAGCTTTCAAAGGTTTAAAGGGTTAGTCAGGGCAATTATTTCCCAGGTTTCTGGGAAAACAACCAGAATATTATAGAGTTTTGGACAGCTTATGAGGAAAAACAAGATGTTGTGAAGGAATTTAGCATTTTACCTTGGAATGCTCTGCCACCATAACTTATATTTCATGTTGTTCTTATTTATTACTTTTAATGCCATCAGTTTGCTTCATTGAATGTTCTGCATTTATAATCTCTTTTAATTTTACATATGTATAAATCATTAAAAAATTGTCATGGAATGCATGGGACTGATCAAAATTATTTTGTAAAGATCAAAGGTACAATTCCCAGCCTTTCAGCTCATAAAAAATGATTTTTTAAGAATTGTAAATTAGTGTCAAATAGCACTGCTCTCCTTACTTCTTACATAAACTTGCTGCAGTTGAATAACAAGGAATAGCTCCATTCTAGTATATTCCTTGTGCAAGTTTTAGTTGATATAAGGCTAGTTTCTAGAGTTTTTGTGCAGCATACAAGCTTACAACATTTTCTTGAAAATGAGTAAGAGTAAAGTATGCGCCTTTAATTCTGCACTGAAGGGAACTTGCGAATGAATGAAAGTGATTAAGCACTAACAAGTGTATACAGACATTACAAAATCAACATTTTGCTAGCAACCATTCTCAAAGAAATAGGAGAGAAAGTACTCCTACACATGTATTTTCCCCGACCTAAAAAAACAATGATAATACGTGCAAGAACAAGTGACATGGATATTGGCAGCATACTGCTCAACCTCTTATAGCAAGAAATCAGGACACAGTCAAAAATAAAAGTGGGACAAAGGCCCAAAAATAGGAACAATTTTTAAATATTGCTTTTACAAACTTAGAAAGGTGATAAAATAACAGATTTTGCATTAGCATGAATTTTCTGAAGGATATGAAGTCTGAAACTCAAATGTCTGTCATTATTTTCTAACTTCAGTCTTTAATGACGTAACCACTAATTTGTCAGAAAACCATAATTTTATGAAAAATGGACCAAAATGAGGCCAAAATCTGGAAATTCTGCGAAAATCTATACAATTGAGAGGTATGACTAGCAGTTATACTACATATCTTTTCTAAGTAGTCTAAAAGTTTGTACGATGTTAGTCCCTAAAACAGGAAGGCTGTCTGCAGTTACAAAACAAATGGAATATCTGCAGAACTGTAAAACTCATGGAAGTTAACTGCAAACAAACAATAAAGCAGTTTTACTTGCATTGGTCAAATTAACCCTCCTGCAAAAATGAAATTAAAAGAATCTTACCTGGAACCACAGAAACGTTTCTTGTTCTTAATGTTTCAAAATGCAGATGCTGCTCCCCTCGTAAGTTGCTTCTCTGGTCCTTAGACACTGTTGTCCTTGTGTAAGTTGCTTCTCTGGTCCCAGCTTTCCACTTGCTCAGATTTTGTCTGTGCAATATGATACTGTTTCCCTTATGCTGTTTAATTCACTGATCCCTACTTATATACTGGAGAAACTAAAGCCACAAAATTATTGTTCCTCCCCTCAAGCAGGAAGTCTGCTTAAGATGATGAAGTCATTCAACACTCCTTCAGACATGAAAGAGATCCCCCCTCCCTTTGTGCTCTGTATCCCAGTCAACAAATAAACAAAACCAGTGCATACAGCCCCCTCACCACATCTGTAGCCTCAGTAGGCTGTCCCCTTATCTCCCATTCAAATCTCCAGAAAAAAAAAAGACACATCTGCACAGATTTAGCACAAACATGTCCAAGGAAACTTCTAAACTGTATAAGAACTGATCTAAAGAAACTTTTTGAATCTTTAGATCAGAAAATTACCCTTTCAAGTTTTACTAATAAACAGTTTATTCATTTGTACTATAAAAAAGTGAGCAATTTATTATCATTAACATGACTCAGTCTGTAAGTAAATAGTTCTGAATGTAAGTATAAGTTTAGCAGTTATTTGAGATTTAAGCATCATTGGAATGTGGCAGTGATTTTAAGTCTGTCTTTGAGATGACTGTGGAAAAGTAATAAATATCTATAGTACCTTTTTAAAGCTTGAATGAACAGCTTGCTTTTTGTATTTGGTTATATTAATTCTAAGATTTTGAATCAGCAAGCGGGTATCACTTACAAACAGATGGTGAAAAAAGGTAGACTATCACATTAGGTGAGTGTGTTCAGTTGTGCCACTCTTTCTCTGTCCCACACTTTTGCCAGTTGCCCCAGGTACTTTCAGGCATTCTGTTTACCTACTGTGCTATATTGCATCTTCCATATGACAAATCATTCCAGTCCATGAGTGAAACAGTATTACGATAAGTCATTAAGCCTTCTAGCTACCACCTGTAACCACTTCTAAACATTCCCTTATTACACTTTGCACCCCGTGCTAATGGGCCCTGGCAGTGCTGTTTACGTGTCATGTACTCCTTTGCCATTTTTTACCTTCAGTGCATATGTGCTGAGCCTTCTGATGCATTTATCACATCTCACTTCCTCTGCTGCCCTTATCATTTTAGTAAGATTCTGATGAATGCTCAGTACCAGCAGAATCTTCCATCACTCAGTTTGCTTTCAGATATGGGTACAATAATCCAGACTTAACTTTACTAGTACCCTGTGCAATAGAAGGATGATCTTGGCTTCTTCTAAGTCCATTGTATTTACTGCCCACTGCAGACTTCTGCTGGATTTTGCCACTGCTGTTTCTTATTATCTTTTATGTTACAACCTGGGGGGTAATTACAAAGTCCCACATCATTTTCTGCTATGTTCTTTTCAGAGCAACTCTCCCCACAGATCCAATTTAACCTATGCACCTTAACCTGAGGTGCTCTGATTGCAAGCTTTGTGTTATTCTTCACATGCTATCTGTTTTTCTATGATGTTACCATAGATACAGCAAATTGTAATTGTGTTCTTAGCCATCCATAATAATTTTAAACACATCAATATGTATTTACATGCATGAGTACAGACAAACATATGTGTGGCGCGCACATACACACACACACACACACACACACACACACACACACACACACACACACACACACACACACACACACACACACAAGTCTGGAATGATCAAACATCAATTACACGATCGTTGAAAGTTTTTAATGTGTGATCCTTTGAAATATAATACAAACAACATTCCCCAAGTAAAACAAAACCAACACTGCTTAAAACACTCACCCAAAACAACAGCAACAACAAAAAAATGGTTACTAAACCACACCAAAAAATGCACTAAAACCTACTTACAAAGTATAAGAAATTATTTTATGTGGTAGGCTTCACACTTCACAAACCCTAATGTGGGGGTCTGTGCCTCTACATCCCTTAAAAACTTCAGGGTCACACAACCTCTACAAAAAGGAAATCAGCTCTAAAGTGTACAATACCTTCTACATGAAAATTAATCATTCAAATACATATCTACAAAATACATACAAATGCAAATATAAATACACAAATATGTGTGTGTGTGTGTGTGTGTGTATATATATATATATATATATATATATATATATATATATATATATGGGTCCCTATCAGATGATCCACTTTTCACAAACTTGAAATTTACACGGTCGGGACCACATGATTGAGTTTTTGCAAACTGAAAGCTTTTGAATGGAGATTGCGGTACAGCAAGGATTGGGAAATTTACCCTTTTCCTCACTGTAATGTGATCTCGGAGTTCATATTCAGTATATAATTTGCAGAGGATGTGGGGGGTGCAGGGGGTCTTGCCCCCCTGCAAAAACATAAAAAGGTAGATTTTTTTTGTTTATTTTTTGTTTTTTTGAAGTTCGAGTAAACTCAATCAAATGGTCTCAACCATATGAATTTCGAGTTTCTGAAAACTCGATCTTCTGACATAGACCTATATATATATATATATATATATATATATATATATATATATATATATATATATGTTCCCCTTTATAATTTTGAAATACTGAAATCTCGAATTTCGGTATCTTGAAACTATAAAGTCGAACAGCCCACAATCCCGAAACACACAATCACGAAAAATAAAATCCCGAGCATACACAAACCGTACACCACACAACACTCACACCATTCAAATCACAACACACAAACTACACAATCCTACACTACATCTACGCAGGGGGGCAAGCTCTCCTGCACCCCCACCCACCCCCTACTTATATATACCATCTCTGAGATTGCACTAACAGTAAAATAATGGATTACTCACACGCACACATTCTACACTCCCTCGCACACACACACACACACACACACACACACACACACACACACACACACATACACAAACACAAATACATCCAACACTCACAGTCATACTTTCACCTCCCTACCCTAACCCACATGCACAACTTACAAAAACATTCACATACATTCACTTACCTTCACTTCCGTAACACATTCCAGCCAAACACTTCCCATCCCGTTGCTGCACTGCATAAGCGCGGATTTGAGATATTCAAATTCGCGCTTATGCACTTTCGACATTTTTGGTTTTCGCCTTTATGGTCCCGAAATACTGAAATTCGATATTTCAGTATTTCGGGATTGTAAAGGGGAACCATATATATACATAATTATCTAAGTACACACCATTGCATTCTTGCAGTTCAGTTTTAGTTTACTGAAATATTGTTGTACAGTTTTTCATGGGTGTAGTGTGGAATTTTGATCCTAATGTATAATTATATTTGTTGCAGCTGACATAAAGAGGCTGAAAGCGGCACAGAAACTACAGCAGAGATACTTAATTAGTTTTGTCTTTCTGCAGATGTTACAGCATTGAATTCTGTAAGGAGGATCTTGTGTAATTTAAAGTAAAAGTCATGAATGTTGCATTTAGTATAAAGAATAGCTGAATCATGTTTAGATTATGACAAAGTGTAAGGTAATTCTACATTCTGTAGCATTGTGATTGATTTCCATAACCTCGGCTTATGTGTTGAGAAGCCATCTAACCATGTAATGCTTCAATATCACCAGTAAAAAAAATATAAACATAGACAATAATCATTGTAGAGATATCAAAATGAAAAAGAAGCCTGTGTCACCTAAAAAAATCAGGATGGAGGAGTGATGGAGTTTATAGCATAACAAAAATAAACAATGTGCTGTGTGAAACAGAAAGCAAACATAAATAGTGGACTGTATAGTGAGATGTGGTCAGCTGACTGCGGCAGACAGCACTGCTACTTTGCAAAGTATAGTGGCAGACGTCACAATGACTATAATTTATTTATTTATTTCCAGTTTGATGACCGATGAGGTCCACTGGGCTCAAAGAGCCTGTTTTCAGTGGAGGCCCGTGGAGAAAAGCTCCAATAATACATAGTACAAGCTCCATAATATGAAGTACAATATATAGTGCACTGATTGAATGGTGATATATGGGAGCAGAGACTGAATCTGCCTTTCCCAAAATAAGAATATATATGTATATATATATATATATATATATATATATATATATATATATATATATGTGTGTGTGTGTGTGTGTGTGTGTGTGTGTGTGTGTGTGCATGAGCATGCGCGCGCACACGAACACCCCCACACAAACACAAAAGGATCTGTCTTTGCACCTTACTGATATGAGGAAGGAGGGGGGTTATAAATGAATATTATGGAGTTAAATCAAGGAGCAAAATGAGTTAGAGTAGGGAAGCCTCTCCTAAAGAAAAACATATTCAAGCATGAGAGATATTGTTTAGTCATAGAAAGAGCAGTGCAAAACACTTGGAAAACGTCTTCCAGTTAAAATGGTGCTGGCTTGCACAGTTACTAAACATAAGAAAGCACAAAATAATTTAAGGTTCATGGAAGTGATTTTAACATAGTGCTGTAACAAGAAATAAATAAAGGAACACATAGTAAACCACAACTGACAGACAGGGCAGCACTAAATGTGTAAAATAAAATAAAAGATATGTATCTTTTATATGAACAAAATGAGAAAAGTATAGTGTGTACATATTCATTTGTATGAACAAACAGGAAGTAAAAGGAAAGAGAAAAGTTAAAATACCTGTGGGGTTCATATAGTAGTATATTCAAATAAACAATGTGATAATGCATTTATTTAATAGATAAAACCACATTTGTGCTTGTTTGCACAGACAGTACAGAAGCTTCATTTTAGGTAGGTAATGTATTGAGTCCTAGAAGATATTAACGAATACACTGTTCAAATCCTAAATCTGCATAATATTGCATTAGTATTGTGCAGATTATTTGGGATTCATGACCAAATGGAAAATAAAGTGCAGTGCATATTTGCCATGTTTACTTTACATAAACATGACTGAACTAGGGCATGCAGAATGGTAGTGCAGATAACATCATTTATTATTCTGTGCCCAGTACACAGACACCAATGTAACCAATGATGGATAAATTATGGTGTATGTGGCAGAATGCTAGCTTATGCAGAAGAGGAGAGTAATAGAATGGATGCCCTAGTATACAGGAGAGTAATATAATGGATGCCCTAGTATACAGTTCAGCAGTCTGCTGCAGTGACATATGGATGATGGTGGGTTTCTGTGCTGCTCACCAAACAAAGGTGTAAGACAGATGGAGATTTCTTCAAACCAGAGCTCTGTCATCATAAAGGGATCCATGTTTATTACACAGTAATCATCTTATCTGTAACATGTAACTTGGGCACAAATATTTCATTCTACTATACACCAACGTTTCAACAGAGCTTGGCATCCCAGAAATTATATCAGCCCCACAGCATTGAACTCTGTAGTAATCTGCTTTCACAGTATACACACAACCCAGGTTTCCCCATTCTGAATAGCTGAAGGCTGTCAGTCCTTACTGCCTTGGATCGACACAGATTGCAACAACAACTTGTTCAAGTTTCCACAAACATATCCATAAATAGCTATGACAAAAATGAAAAAGAACTAACTGAAGCAATGAGCATCTCTGTCAGAACAAAATCATTTCTGAAAATGATAATGAGAATAAAATAACTAACAAACTAAAATAAATACATTTTTGCTTTTTATAACACCCCTTTAAAGCACTCCATTTTCAATTACCAGAGTTTGAAATAGTTTGGCAGTATATGAAATCTGTAGGAGGCAGTGTCATGTATGACTGAATGATCTTTTTCAGCAGACAGGAGCCTGAGTAACGGTTCAGTACTGTACACTTGTGAAACACTGGACAGTCCAGAATAAAGGGTGGTACTTACAGTCCTGTCAATGAAGCATCTGCTGGAGGATGGTGGGAAGTACACATAAATATGCACATTTCAAATGCCATCTGTGTTATAGTGTAGTTCCTCTAAAAATGTCAAGCGTGTAAATACTACCATTTTATAGCAGTCTGATCTCTATGCTATACATAAATGCAATGTTCATTTTAAATTCTTTCCTTGGAATATGGCAGATCACAGCAGCTGAGCACCACAGACAGCACTAGTGCAACAGTTCTTGTACTTGTTTTAGCTGTATGAAAGGAAAAGTACAGTTTTGTAACTACCATAAATGTAGATGTCCGAGAGGTATGCATCTGCAGTCCTAACAAATGGGTTGTCCTGGCCTCAGGCAGCCCTTCGGTCAGCCGGATTCCAAAGTCTGGGTCTGGCCTCAGCTGATGTCACACTTCACCCGACGTCATAGCTGCAGTTCAGCGGGTATAAAGGCATCAGCCTACGCCATTTTCCTCAGTGTTTCTTGCCCCAGATGCCAGGTGCCCTCTAGGAAGGCTAAATTTGGATAAATGCAAATGTTTCCAAACAATAGAGAGCAAATAGAAATAAACATGTATATACATATATACAAACAAATACACCATAATAGATTCCCCCAGTTAGCTACAAGATGGGCAAATACCCTAGGAGTACCACAGAGGGGAAGGAGGGTGGGTAATCCTGACTGCAGATGCATACCTCTCGGACATCTACATTTATGGTAGGTACAAAACTGTACTATGTCCTTCAAGGATGCATCTGCAGTCCTAACAAATGGGTAGAATACCATAGCCAAACTGGGGAAGGAGGTAATAATAAGATTATGGTGTAGTTAAGATCCCTTGCAAAACAGCAGTGGCAAAACCTGCTCGGGATCTGGAGTATAAGGGTAGATTATAATGCTTGGCAAATGTATGCACGGAGCTCCAAGTAGCAGCCTCTAAAATGTCTTTGGTAGCCACTCCTCGTAAAAAGCTGTAGTAGTGGCTGTAGCCCTTGTGGAGTGAGGTCTGATGTTTTCTGGAGTTGTCTTTCCATGGTAAGAGTAACAAAATCTAATGCAATTTCCTATCCACTTTGAGATTGTCTGTTTTGAAATTGCTTTTCCTTCCATTCCTGTTGCATATGCTACCAGTAGCTGGTCAGTTTTTCTATTGCTCTTGGTTCTGTCCAGGTAGTAGCGCAATTGCCTATGTACATCCAAGGTATGTAATAATCTTTCTCCCTGTTCTGTGGGTTGGGGAAGAATGTAGGTAGGTGGATAGCTTGGTTTAGAGATACCCTGGAGACCACCTTTGGCATAAAAGTAGGATTAGTTCTCATGGACACTCTATCTTGATGGAAGATAAGGAAGGGCTGTACTGCCATTAATGCCTGTAATTCAGAAACCCTTCTTGCTGAAGTGATTGCAAGCAGGAAAGCAGTTTTCCATGATAAGTACTGTAATTCTGCTGTTGCTGCTGGTTCAAAAGGAGGGAGTGTCAACTTTTCCAGCACAAAGTTCAAGTCCCATGCGGGCAATGGTGGCTTCCTTGGTGGCTTTACATTTTTAATTCCTCTCAGAAACTGCCTGAGTAGAGGATGAGAGAAGACTGGAGGGTCCATGTTGTATTCTGCTGAAATAGCTGATGCATGAATCTTAATGGAAGAATAGGACAGGCCATTGTGGAAAAGTTCTGCCAAGTATTCCAGGATGTTAGCTATGTTTACCAGTGACACATTTTCTCCTTTTGCTGCACTCCAAATGAGATATCTTTTCCATTTTGCTGAATAAGTTTTCCTTGTTGAGGGTCTGCGAGCCTCCAAGATAATGTCTTTAACCCTTTGAGATAAATCTGGGTTATTTTGTCTTATGCAATGTTCCAGGCAGCTAGCTGCAACGTTTTCAAGTTTGGATGCAGGGTTTTGAAGTTGTTCTGTGTTAGCAGAAAGGGAACTAGGGGCAGAGGCCATATTTGTTCCCGAGACATACTCCTCAGTAATGGGTACCAATGCTGCCTCGGCCAGTCTGGAGCTATCAGGATGATCCTTGGACGGTCTTCTTTGATCTTCAATAGCACCTTGTGCATCAAAGGAAGAGGTGGGAATGCATATGCTGTCAGGTTTTCCCAACTGAAAGATAGGGAGTCCACCTTCCAAGCCAGAGGGTGGTATGTCCTTGTGCAGAATTTTTTCAATTGGTGGTTGTGTGGGGATGCAAATAGGTCTATTTCTGGAAGTCCCCATTTCCTTGTAATGGATTTGAAGATGTCTGGATGCAGCATCCATTCGTGGGCATCCGTGGTAGTTCTGCTTAGGATGTCTGCTAGTATATTTTCTTTTCCTGGTACAAATATTGCCTGGAGCTGAATGTTGAAGCTCAGGGCCACATTCCAAAGGTCCATTGCCATCCAGCATAGAGGGTATGAATGTGTGCCTCCTTGTTTGTTGATGTACCACATAACTGTGGTGTTGTCCGTCCTTATCAGCAATTGACCCTGTTGAAGAAACGGTCTGAATGTCTGAATTGCCAGTTTTACTGCCAGCATCTCCTTTTGATTTATGTGTATGTTCAGCTGGTCTTGAGTCCATAAGCCTTGTATGCACTTGTCCAGCATGTGTGCCCCCCAACCGAGGTCTGAGGCATCTGTGGTGATAGTCTGGCTTGGTTGAGGGCTGTGGAAGGGCAGTCCTTTGTTCAATTGACAGGCCTGAGCCCACCATTGGAATTCTTGCTTCAGGCATGGAATTATTGGAATTTGGGTTTCTAGGCTGTGCTTGTGCTGAGACCATAAATTCCTTAGGTACCATTGCAACTTCCTCATATGTAGTCTGGCATATGGAATCAATATTATGCAGGATGCCATGTAACCCAGGGCTTGCAGGACTTTCCTTGCTGTTAGCTGGTTCTGCGTTGTTAATGCCATGAAATAGAGAGGAAGGTGCTTCTGCTTTTCTGCTGTGAGGGATGCCATTTGATTTGTTGTGTCCAGTTCTGCACCCAAGAAAGTTATCCTTTGGGATGGTATCAGCCTTGACTTTTTGATATTGACTGTGTATCCCAGGGCTTGCAGTAGATGAATGACCTTTTTCAAATCTTTTGCTAATTTGTTTTTGTTGTCCGCTTGTAACAGGCAGTCGTCCAGGTAAGGGTAAATTTGAATTCCCTGAAGCCTGCAATGAGCAATTACTGATGCCAGGCATTTCGTGAATACTCTGGGCGCAGTAGATAAGCCAAAGGGCAATGCTGAGAATTGATAATGCTCTGATCCTGCAAGAAATCTGAGGTATCTTCTGCAATTTGGTTGTATGGGGACGTGCAGGTGTGCCTCCTTGAGATCTAGAGTTACCAGCCAAGACTCCTTGCCCAGCATGGGAAGAAGCTGCTGTAGGGTCAGCATCTTGAATTTTGGAACAATGAGATATGTGTTCAGAGCGGACAGGTCTAGAATAGGTCTCCATTGGTTTTCTTTTCTTGGCACCAGGAAAAGTCTGGAGTAAAATCCTTGCCCTTGTTCCATAGACGGTACCTTTTCTATAGCTCTCATCCTTATTAAGTTGTCTATTTGTTCTAGAGCTTTTGTCTTTTGATTTGGAGGTAGGTTTGGCATTCCTCTCTTCCTTGGTAGAGTATGGAAGTGAAACCTCTAACCTTTGTCTATTGTCTGTAAAATCCATTTGTCTCCTGTGATGTAATGCCAGTTTACTGAAAATAAGGCTAGCTTTCTGCCTAAGGGTGCATCTAGTTGTTCCCTGGTAGGCGGTCTCAGAGCCAAGTCACTGTGATTGTCCTGTGGAAGTGGTAGTGGCTGGATCTGTGGCAGTACTTCGCTGGTTGTTAGGCTGCCACTGACGTCCCCTGTAGGCACCTCTGGATTGACCCCTGCCTCTTGGGCGCCTATTCCTGCCTCTCTGTGCTCTGGTGGTGTCTGGAAAGGACCAATTCTTGGAAGGCCAGTTCCTACTAAACCTTGGAGGCTGGACCTGTAAGAAATCCTTGACTGTCTGGACAGATTTTGCTTTCTCTTCCACCTTCTTCAGCACCTGCTGTGCAGGTGAGTCAAACAAATTATGCTTATCCATGGGAGCATCTAGGAGCTTTGATTTTACATGGTCTGGTAAGGACTTCTCTTTTAACCATGCATGCCTTCTGATCACTGTACCAGTCATAGCTGATCTAAAGGAAGCCTCCAGTGCATCATAGCCGCATTTTAAGGAATGATTACTGACCTGCTGAATGTCATGTACCATTTCCTGAAGAGATTTTTTGTCTAATGGTTCAGGCGAGGACAGTTTTTTAGTTAACTGGTCTAACATAAATTCCTGATACTGAATCATGTGGAATTGACAGTTTAAGGCCCTAGCCGAAAGAGTAGCAGAAGTATAAACTTTTTTGCCCCATCTCTCTAAGGCCCTAGATTCCCTTTCAGAGGGGAGGGGGTTTTTGGCAGAGGTAGCTGCTACAGCCTTGGGTCCCTGTGAAATAGTTTCAGGATCTGCAAAAGGAGCCTTATACAAATGATAATGTGTGTCCGGAACCCTGTAGTACCTGTCGGGCTTAGCAGGGGCCGGACGAAGTGTAT
Source organism: Protopterus annectens (assembly GCF_019279795.1). Classification (NCBI taxonomy): domain Eukaryota; kingdom Metazoa; phylum Chordata; order Ceratodontiformes; family Protopteridae; genus Protopterus; species Protopterus annectens. Next base: position 579,138,035 of record NC_056739.1, on the reverse strand, counting down.
CAGGGGCAGTACAAGCATCATTAAATGCATCATCCACAACAGTAAGTACTGGAGGAATGGCTAAAGGCCTATGCTGTGGCAAATGCAAAAAGGTCCTAAGCCTTTTCCTAGAGTCTGAAAAATCCTGGCCCTGCCATTGAAATTGTTCCCTCATAGCATGCAAGGTCTCCCCAAAAGAAAATTCCTCAGGCGGAGAGGCAGAAGGAATGGAGTCTTCTGCATCAGAGTCCTCATAAGGAGAATAAGGGCCTTCTGGAGGGTTTGTATTTTCTGAATCATCAGAAGAATAATCTGAAGAAACTGGCTCAGGGGGCTCTGCTCTAGGCCTCTTCTCTGGAGGTGGGTGAGAGGCCCTGTCAGGGTGAGGTTGGGATCCCCTGATCAAAGAAATGAGATCCTCTGCTAGACTAAGCATTTGAGTACTAGAGCTAGGCCTGTGAGAGGGGGTCTTAGCAGGCACAGTCTTGGTTGATTTTGCTGCTTTAGCCCTGGCAAAAGCCTTAATCGACATGGATGCAGGGGGCCTAGCAACTCCACGTGCAGGAGTGGATATATCTAAAGGGATAGTATCAGATAAATCCTGTGAACCTGTAAGAGCAGGTGGAATTTCAGTAGCAGATTCAGCCATGCTGGATGAGGCCTCGGTGGGAGGCAAGCTTTCGGCCGAAGGAAGAATCGAGGGCTCGGTTTCAGCCGAAACCGAGACACTCGTGGTTGACTTAACCGCGGTTTCGGCCGAAACCGCGGACCGCGAGTGTCGGTCCTTTTCCTTGCGCTTTTTAGCTAATTGAGAAGTCGGAGTTTCCGACGGCATGTTGTAAGCAAAAGCGGAGCCGAAAAACTCCTCAGCAAATTCCGACCGACGTCTAAGTGTCCATCGGTTGAAAGAAGCACAGGCTAGACAGGCTGCTACGTCGTGGTCTGGGCCTAAACAAGGTAGGCAGTAAGAGTGGAAATCTTTATGAGGTATTTGTTTCCCACAAGTTAAACAGTTATTCACTTTTTCTGACATCGGCTGAGGCAAGAAAGAGTCCCCAATGGGGTACTTAGCTTTTTAGAAGTCTTCGGTAGTAGCAATCTTCTGGTTCTGACCGACCGGCACTTGTGAACAGCTTCTGCTTCGGGCACCACGCGGCAAGAAAGACTGAGGAAAATGGCGTCGGCTGATGCCTTTATACCCGCTGAACTGCAGCTATGACGTTGGGTGAAGTGCGACATCAGCCGAGGCCAGACCCAGACTTTGGAATCCGGCCGACCGAAGGGCTGCCTGAGGCCAGGATAACCCATTTGTTAGGACTGCAGATGCATCCTTGAAGGACATCAAGACCATCTTCTTGGATATTATCCTCTCACTGTCCCATGCTGTGATACAGAAAATTCATTCTCTTGGCTTATGACATACAGCTCCAGTATCCCCAGATGATGGAGAACAGTGCCTCTATCATTCATACAGTCTGTACTGAAGGTATGCCATGTGTTTTCAGGATTTTGAACCAGCATGCTGCTGATGAGATGATCCACTAGATCCACTGGGTATGCTCATATCGCTTCCAGATATTATTTCCACTATTGTCTATACATTTAACACTAAGTGAAGTCTCCACATATCTTTATGACCACATCGTGTGATGCATTTTAACAATAACCCATGACTGGGTGTGTGTATCAGTGGATTCACCCAAACATGGCATGGTTTGATCATAAGGGCAAACCACTGCTATGCCACATTACTTCCGGTACTTTCCCACAATAAGGTCTGTGACCTCTTGTGACACATGCAGTACTGCTCTGTTGCACGTTTGTTACTATTTCCACTAACACAAACTGGGATGCCTCTTATTTGTCTGCCCTAACAAAACAATTTCTTTATACTGACTCATGTGTTAATATGCCTTTCCACTCACTGACTACATAAACATGCTGCTGCTGTCTTCCATCTTGCAACATGGTACTTTCTGCATGCTTACATGCGGTGCAGCACATACGCTTTTATATGTATCTCATTATTTTGCTTGACTATTACTTGCATATATCAACTGTTGCATTTCTTTGTCCAGTATACTGCCCAGATTGCCAGTCTGGCTCATTGCTTGCATTTGCCTCAGGGCTCTGTTGTTTTGTAACCTGACATTTTACTTCTCTTTATTTCATGAATTTTGCTACTGTGACAGACATACCTTTCTGTGACTGCTGTGTGGCATTTTCATCTCTCTCTCTCATGTTTGTGGCATTCACTCAAACTGAACTTTAGTCCATATTGCCATATGTATGTCTGTAGCATGACTGTGTTGGTAATGCACTTCCATTAACCCTGAGGTACATAAAGTATGCAACAAACTCAAAAAATAAAAAGTAACCAAATACTAATAAAAGTAAAAAAAATCCAGGCCATCTTGTTGAGGTAAAACAGTCTTTATAACAAAACAGCAATTCCAAACATGAGCACTTTCGTCTACAAGCTAGACTTCATAATTTCTTATCTGATGAAGTCTAGCTTGTAGACGAAACCGCTCATGTTTGGAATTGTCATTTTGTTATAAAGACTGTTTTACCTCAACAAGGTGGCCTGGATTCTTTTTACTTTTATTAGTACATAAAGTATGCACTTCAGCCTCAGGCTTGTATTGGACTCATCACCCCAAGCCTGTTTGGGGGTGCAACACATTGGTGATACTGAACACCCATTTATACCTGCACAAACACATCTCCAAAGAATGTAGCAACATGTGCAAAACTCTAAGCATGTCACCTGCTTGTTATGTAAGATCCATTAGACTAGTCAAGGTCATTGATCCAGTGTACCCGAAAGGCATGCCTGTGGGTCCAGGGTGGGGGCCAGTCTATCACATTCTGAGCAATGATGTGAACTCTTTATCATAAAGCCATAATCTTCTAAACTATTAATTATTTTACAGTACAGCTATGTGGCATTAACTCTGTGCTGCATTTTGTTTTATCTTTGAGAATTCCCTCTTATTGTATGTAGGCAAGTGGCAATATTGATAAGTGGGTTGGATATGGGGGGTTTCTGGGCATAGACTGCTCAGAAATCAAAGAGGAGGATGGAAGCAGAATATTAAAAGTGAGGGCACCCTATGTGATGTCAAAGGGGCAGAAGAGCACCATCCCATGAGAGGGAAAAGGAAGAGCACATGATCAGAACTGAGAGTATGTCTGGTAGTTAGCACACAGAATTAAGGCTATGAATTGTTAATGCACTGCTACTAGGCAAAAGGTACATGGTTTGAGTCCTCCCACCTCCATTTGCTTATGGTGTGATTCTGACCACTTAACTAAATAGTGATGCCAGGCTCCCCCCCCCCCTCCGTAAATGGACATTTGTATCTAGTGGGCTTACCTGGTTAACAAATGTATAATAAAAAAATAATAAATAAAAATGAATGCCCTGGAGATTGAGGTAAAGGGAGAGGAGAACTGTTGCTGGAGCAGTACACTGTTTTGGGGTTCAGGCACATAAGGGTTGTGGACAATAGAATAAAAGAGATAATAAATGAGTGGGATAGAAGTATGAGGGTTATTGTTACAGGGGATCTGAATCTGCTAGCGATAGAAGACCAGAAGATTCCAAGCCTGAAGCCACGGGGGGGGGGGGTCTGATGTTAACTAAGGTCACCAATTAGGTACAGGACTGACCAGAAAGGAGTCAATTCTGGATGTGGTCTTCACTATCTTGTAAAAAAGGGTTAGGTTGCCTAAATGAAGGCACTGAGTGAAGAGTGACCATGCTAGTTTGTGGTTTAGAGAGGGAAGGAAGGTTAGGAACAGAAACAAAAATAAACTTGCATGGTATTTTATATGAGTGGATTATGTTAAGTTGAGGGATAGGTTCAAAGAGGAGTTAGTGGACAGAGGGACAAGAGGTACACTTGAGAAGTAAACAAGTTATGAGGCAAGTCAGCCATTCAGTATTTAGGGCTACGGACAATGAGGATGCCAAAAGGTCAAAATAGGAGCAAGTCAATGTGGTTACACAGGGCAGAATAAACAAGGCAAGCAAGAGGTGCAAGGGCCGGGGAGGGTAAGGAAGTGGAAGCAGATGAGCAGAAGGGAAAAAAACAAGATGAGGGCAGTACAACTGTATGCTCAAAGGAAGTTGGCAAAAGGAATAATGAAAAGGAACAAAGAATTTTTAAGTCATGTAACAGAAAAAGAAGGAAAAGAGAGGCAGACCTGACCAAGATGAGCAAGGACAGGATGGGGGGCGGGGGATTATGGAAGACTGGGGGAAAAAAGGCATTGAATGAATACTTTCAGTTTTACCAAGGAAAGAAAGAAGATGGTACCATCCTGATAGGACAGCATGGGGAGAGCAATGGGAACCTAGCGAGATGGAGAAAGAAGATACTGAGAGAGAAATGGCTCCTGCTATCCTCAGAAATCCGACATGTATGTAATCATTACCCCTGATGAAAAATTTCAAAATATCACTCACTTTTTCAGAAATACCAGTGGACAGGGAAAAACGTAAACATGATGCATCCATACATGGGGTTTGGGAGTGGGTAGCAGAAATCTCGGAAACTAACAGAGTTGTTCATTTAATAGCACTAGCAGTGAAAATTGTAGAGAAAATTTTGAAGAAAACATTAGCTGCTTTCTTAGAGGTTTGCAGTCTCCAAGACAGCAACCAGCATAGATTCACAGCAGAAGAAACTGTCAACCAAACCTCTCTGATGGAAAAGATAACAAGAACAATCTTTGTTGATAACAGAAAGGTGGAGCAGTAGAGGAGTAAAGGAGTCTAAGAAAGGATTTGGAAATGGGTCAAATACTTAGAAATGTGTCAGTTTACATTGCTTATAAATGTAAAGTACTTTGTCTAGGCCGCATCAGGTTTGGCACGAGATATTAGGTGGGATGAGTTGAGACAATGGCAACAGTACAGTAAAAGTGTGTAGAGGTGTGGATTACATTGAGATTGGACCACCAAGAATAGAATGAAAGGGCAGCAGCAGCAATGAAAAGACTACTGGATGCAGCCTTATACGGATAAGGAGCAATGTTTTTCTATACCAAGATCCTGCTCAAGTCACACTTTGGACAGTTCTGCTGGTCAAACATGCAGAAAGACATCACGTTCCTAGTTAGGTTCCAGAGGAAACCCACCAGAATGATGCCTGGCATGGGGGTGGAGTGCAAAGGCTACGAACGAACACCAGAAAAGCTATTTTCTCATTACAGAGCAGAAGACAATGAGGAACATGATATGCATGGGCAAAGTCATGTCAGGCAAATATGAAAGAGTTGTCCTGACCTCAAAGGACAGAGGGGAAAGGGAGCAGTATAGGCAAGCAATCTGTAGAGACTAAAGTCTTTTGGGATCTGTGAAAATACTTCTTCCTCATGAGGAATGTGCATCCATGGAATGGGCCATGAAGAGAAAGTCCACAGAGGTATTTGTTAAGTTTTGGTACAGGTGGAAAAGGTGTGAGAAGAAACATAGAGATGGAAGGGAGGTAAGAATGTTAAATCTGCTTAAAGGGCAGACTATATAGGTTTACTGTCTCCTATGGTCATGTTAAGGTGATAAAATATATGCTAAGAATATGGGATTCATATGCAAGTCTGCACTATGCAGTTATTTGCAGCTTATTGCTTTAATTGTGCATTACATTTTACTAGTCATCCACCATTCTAACAGTTTTACTCCATGAAATATGAGATATTTAAGTTCTGAAATGGGAGCAAGTGAGATTGCATATATATATATATATATATATATATACGCTATTTCTTGTTGGACAGATGTTAAAATCTAGTACATGGTAATTGCAAAAAAAGAAAAAGCCCAAAGTGACGGTAATGGGAATCTTATCACTTGGCATAGGCTGCCTCTTTCCGGCAAAGTTATCATTAGGAAATGAAAAAAAATGATGTCTATTTCTGGGTATATTCCAGGAAAGTAGGGATAGTAGACTCATGCAAATGTTGGTTGCTGTCACAGTCAGATGACAGAATCATCCTAGTTTAATCACTTAAAAATCAGTGAAATGAGGGTCAGTGAAACATTACATCCCACCACATTATTAAGATGTGATTGTAAAATTCCGTTCATTTTTTCCCTTAAACTGCAAAAGTGAGGTTTAGTGAAAGATTCTTTTCTAACTGTTATTCTAAAATGTTCTTTCTTGGATTAGTACAGCATTATTCAGTGTTATGTTTTTTGCTTAATAATTTCAACATGTATTGCTGACTAATGCCTTTTCATTGCTTTAGATTTGTACTCATATAACAGAAAAAACACTGCAGTCAGTTAAACTATTCTATTTTTACTCATATAACAGAAAAAACACTGCAGTCAGTTAAACTATTCTGACAATAACCTGTGTTAGTTTGACACTGAAGACTTTGACTTTTGCATTTAATGATCTATAGAAATCAGGTTATTATTTGAATACTTCAGCTCAGGGCACTTAATTACAAATATTTCAGATGCACAGCAAAATAAGCCAAAGCAGAGGTGACCTACAGTTTCAAGGCTAGAAAAACAGAAACCTTTATTGATCAAGGCCAAAATCCTCAAAGCTAGCATGTCATTATTTATGTAATCGAACACAAACACACTCATATACACTCGGAGACATACAAATATGTACACTCACACACATATATTTATATATCTACATCTCTCTCTCTCTTTATACATATATATATATATATATATATATATATATATAGTTTACATGGATTTGGTCGTACTGCCAATTGTCAAACAGGGTGTTCTCTGAACTTAAATGTCGAAACTTTAGATGTCGAACGGTCGGAATGTCATATAAAATTCCACATTTGACATTTCCGACTGCTCTACCACCTAAACAAGCACTACTATGGGTCAAAAAGGGAGGAATGTTTGGCATTTCGACATAATTGCATTCACAATTATGCCGTACTGGCATTCTGCAGTTCGAGATGGTGCGTTGACAACTGGCCTTATGACCAAATCCATGCATACCTATATATATATATATATATATATATATACTCACACACACACACACACACACACACACACACACACACACACACACACACACACACACACACACACACACATATATATATATATAGACAGATATACAGTGGATATATAAATTGCAAACACCCCTGTTAAAATGTCAGGTTTTTGTGATATAAAAAAATTAGACCACAATAAATCATTTCAAAACTTTTCCCACCGTTAATGTGACCTATAACCTGTACAATTCAATTGAAAAACAAACAAA
>NC_056739.1:579090791-579125791 GCF_019279795.1 Protopterus annectens | reverse complement strand
AAAAAAAAACACTTCAATGCAAAGTTTCTTAACTTTTAATAGTTCTTGCAGAAGAGAATAGTACAACTTACAACCATGCCAAAGGGAAATGAAATGACACTGCCTTGTGACCCCTGCTGAGCTAGGTGCAGTGGGTAACACCTAAGAGCAAAAAGAGCAACTGCATTTTGAATTTTAATTAAAAACGTTATTTTGTTACAGCAATTAGAGAAATATGCAGCCTTTCTTATGCTGGTGTTATCACTGCATTTATGTTTTTGAGGGGTTTTTTTGTTAATTTAAATAGACTTGATAGCCACATTTTAGTTTCAAATTCTGTTTTAGAAATATACCAATTTATCATTTTCTAAAGATGATTATAACCTTAATTTGGACCTCCCTATAAATGCCAGTGTCTCTGTACCACTTCTGGATTTCATTATAACATTTTAATGCCAAACCACTCGGGTAATGAGTGTTATGCAACATTTTTGTGAGCTAAGACTAATAAAGTCAATGGGCTGACAGCACATTGAATGTATGGATGCGAGTCTGTATGTGAAAGTGTTTTTTTTTTATTTTTTTGCTATAACATTTAACATGACACAAAGTGTTACTTGCAACTCAAATGTCTGAATAATCATCTAGCTGAAAATATTTTATGGGTCTAAAAAAAGACATAATGCACAAATGAGTAAATGCTCATTTATGTGAACCAGATATGGTTGAATTTAGTTTTATATAGTGTAAGTAAGCAGGAGTGTGCAGGAAAAGTAATATTTGAAAGAAAAAGTCATGGTTGCAAAGATGTGAATGACTGTGTTACAGCAGTTGATGTGAATATGCAAGTGTTTATGGGTTAGGATTAGAGGAAGGGTTAGATAAGAGGATAGATTTAGTGTTGTGCATGTTTTGTGTTGTGGGTATACTGTATCCTTTTGCCTTGCGTAGTGGTACTGTTAGGGAAAAGAGTTTGTAGTAATATAATGTGTATAGCTGTAATTAAGGGCAGGGGTAAGGTTAGGGTCAGACCACCCTTACTGTTCTGTGCTAACCATAGCCCAGCCCTACGCATCACATTGCTATTTATTTATTTTTTATTTATTTATCTATTTATTTATCCTTTGTTGACTAGTGCTAGCCCACTAGGTTAGTAGCCTCTTTTCAGGGGAGAACTGAGGTGGTATTTATACAACTAGGGGAAATTTGTCCAGGGCATCGGGGAACCTCTCCTACTCTTTACGTGTAGGGGGACCCTGGTTGCAGTGACACTTCCTGCTTCCAGTCTGAGCATAGGTGGCTTGGAGAAGCAGGGAGGGGAAATGGAGTGCATCACAGTTAGTGATGATGGTATTGCAGAGAGAGATGAAACATCCAAATCAGAGGATGTAATTGCTGTTTGTATGTCGGAGGTGTGGATTGATGAGTTACAGGCAGGCGAGCCTGTGTAAGAATGAGATGGAAGCTGCAACAATGATGAGAAGGTGGTTGAGCTTTCTCAAAAGAGATGTTGTGATGGAGAAGGAAAAGCCATGGTGTCTGTGATGGATTTCGAGGAGATTTTTCAGGAAAATCTCTTTAGGGAAAAAGTTACAACAGGAATGTGTTGTTGGAACCCTCCGGTCAAGAGAGTTGCGGGATGATTTGCTTATGGTTTTATTAAATGTGAGTGAACCTGAAAGCAGTAATGATGTTTCCTGGGGAGAATTAATGAAGAGAATACAGAAGGAGGATGTTCAGCAAGTTGAGGAGTCTGAGGCTAAAAGAAAATCATATGGGTGATGGTAAAGGTCTGAACAAAAAAAGAGGAAAGAACAGAAGAAAGAAAAAACATACAAGAAGGAAAAGACCTTTTACTGTTCAAACTGAAAGAAGGAAGGTAGTGAACTGGACATATATAAGGTATGGGACAAAGTAATTACACCCTTAGGAGTTAAAGCCAATGAGGTAAGAGCTTTTTCTCAAATCAATAAAGAGACATATTGTGACATTATTTTTGAGACTGGACAAATGATGGGAAATATTCTTAGAAGAACAGAAGACAAAGAAGGACTGTTCACCTTAGAATGTATTCATGTTTAAGACATTTGATAGACAGACTAAGAAAAAGGTTCATATGCAATTTAAAACTGAAGAAGAAAAAAAGACTTTGGAAAGACATTTATCAAATTTATGTAAAGATGTATTAGATGTTTCAAAGGTATATAGTGATAGAGGATTGTGGATAGGGGCATGGGACTGTCATGTTATTTTGAAAATTGAAAATGAAAATATTTGCATATCCCAAGCATTACACATGTAGAAGGAGATAAAGGTATGGTAAAATACTGGAGGCAGCCTAAAACTTGTTTTTTTTTTCATGTGAAAAAATAATTTTACTAATAACCATGAAAAAAGAAAGTGTTTTTTAATGTGGAAAGATAGAACATAGTATGACAAACTGTGAATTAAAATGTTATAAATGTAGTAAAAAAGGACATTGTGGAGAAAAAAATAAGTTAAATTGAAGTACAGATAGTAGAAACACTGGTAGTACAGAGTCAAGAAAAAGAGCATATAGACATAGAAACAGAAATAGTAGATTCACAAACAGAAAGGGAAGAAATTAATATTCTAAAATGAAAACAAGAATTACACAAAATAAGAAGTGAAGGATTTAATATAAAAAAGGAGAGGAAGAAGAGACATAACCTAATGATACTGAGGATATGACATGGAATTTAGTTAAAAAAAAATAAATTCCATTGGTAAAAGAGTTCAAGGGAGGAAAATAAAAATATAGAAGGACATATTAAAGAAAAAAAGGAAGGGATGGGTATGATAGTGTAAAGATACTATTACATGTAAAATCTTATCTGTAAATGTTAATAGTATAAAGAATTTAGTAAGAAGAATAGGTATTCTTCAGTGGTGTATAAAGCAGAAGCGTGATATTATTATTTTAGAAGATACTAGATTTCTAAAGAAAGTACAAAGATTACAACTTAAAGTGTGTTGGGAAAAAATGCAATTTGTAATTTAGGGAGAGAAACTTTCTCAGGAATAGTTATTTTATACAATGAGATAATCGAAACATTAGATATTACATTCGTTATAATGGGTAGAATAACAATTCTTGATATAAGATGAAAAGACCAGATTTTGAGAATTATAGCAATGTATGCATATGTGACAAAAAGAGAAAGAGAAGATATATTTAAAATATAATCAAATATATGGCTATAAATATGGAAATAATTGTTTCAGGAGATTTTAATTTTAATATAAGATTGCAGAAAAGGAAAGCGTACAACATGGAAAAAGTGTTAAGATATTATAAAGTATGGGCAATCATGTATTTAGAAGAATAGTAATAGACGCATAGTAGAGAGGAGAGATTCACATTAAAATAACCTTTAAAGGATAAAGAATACAAACTAATATTAAATGGAAAGTAGATACTCTTGCAGAAAAAGATAATGAGGAATTAGAATGGAAAATATTGGTGGAGGAATTAGAAAATCTATTGAAGTTGGTTCATTTGGAATTTGCAACAGATCTGGATAGGATAGAATATTGGATGTATAAAAATATGATGATAATGCAAGTTATTGAATGAATGGTTAAGTAAAGGATTAAGCCAAACACTGTAAGAAACTTTCCACCAGGTGTTCTCAATGGAATAAATATACAAAAATACTCCCCAAAACTTTTAAACTTGATAAAGCAAGTAACAAATCCAATCCAGAATATGTTGAATTCACTGTTTCTTTATTGTAATTACTAATAAAGTTACTAATAAAGAAACTGCAAATTCAACATATCCTGGATTTGATTTTTTTACTTGATTTACTAAGTTTAAAAGATTTGGGAAGTATTTTTGTATGTTTATTCCACTGAGAACACCTGGTGGAAAGTTTCTTACAGTGTTTAGCATTTGGGGCTAAGTGTGTGACACTTGGCTTACTGGACTCTGTAGTTTTGTCTTGTTGTTAAGTAAAGGATTCAAACACAAAGAATTGTATAGTGGAATAATTAAATTTATATGGAAAATGGTGACAAATTTGAGATAGAGAATTGGAGGCTGATAATTTTAAACAACATGGATTATAAATTTTTTATGAAAATTTTACAAAAAAGGATGGAAGGAAAAATAATTAAGATTACAGATGGAAGTATATATAGTGCCAAAAGGAAAAGGGTACAAGAACTATTATTAGTAATTATGGAATTTGTAAATGATCTTTTATGCAGAAAAGTCCAAGCAAAATTATGGTTGGTGATTTAAGCAAAGCTTTTGATTTAGTTCAGCACAGTACATTATGGGAAATATTTGGTGCATATAATACAAGTAATAAGATAAGACATGTCGGTATTACAGTATATAAAGTAAATATAGTTAAGGTTAGTAAATGGATGATTTAGTGAAGAAATTTGTCTCAAAATGGGTATTATGTAGGGATGTCTCTTAGGTAGCATCATATTTTTGCTAGCAATTTATGTGATTTCTACTCATGTTAATAGAGAAATGGGGGATATGAATTATATATCTAATGAAGAGATAACTGTGCTGATTATTTTAACATATGCCAATGATATTATACTTGTTTCAGAAAATAGTAAAGGAATGAGTAAAGTGATCAATTATTTACAGGATTATGTACAAGTGATAGGATTTTCTGTAAGTAAAGAGAAGAGTCAAGGATTAGGCTTTGAAGGGATATCAGGAGGTGTTAAATTCAATATGACAAGAATAAATGTACTAGGAATCAGCTTTGGAAAACAAGAAAATATGGAAATTATTTGGAAAGAAAAACTAGAAGCAATGAAAAGGACTTGTATGTTTTGGAAACATTTAGATTTTCTTTTAAGAAAAACATATATATTTGATTAATTTGATATTACTTCCAGGAATTACGTATTTAGCAAGTGTTTTCAGTATTCCATTAATATTTGAGAAGGAAGTTTATACATTATTTTTCCTATATCTGAGGATCTATTTTAAACCCAGTAAAAAGAGGGGTCTTATATGTAAAAAGAGAAGAAGGAGACATAGGTTTGATAAATCCAATAGTGTAGTCAACATCTTTAAACTGATATAAGATATTAAAATTTTTAAAGGAAAATGATGATTCATTATTAACACAGATATTAAGATGTAAGTATAAACTAGAAAGAATGAATTTTTTGAATTTTAAAATAAAGATATTGTGTCTTAATAATGAAATAAATAATCATCAGTATAAAATATTATTGTGGAAAATAAAATTTAATAAGATTCAAAATGAGAGGAAACAATGGTATTATAATATTATGGATAATTATTTTCATATATATCCATGGAAGGAAATGTAAAAAGATAAAAGGACAGCAATTCAATCAAGACGGGGAAGATGTAAAGATATACTGTTGTGTCAAGACTTCTTATGCAGTTTGATTATACAAAAACTTCCAGTGAAAGCAAACATGATTGTAATGAGTCTGAAATTAGTGAACATGTGTTTTTAGATTGTAAAAGGATTAAATCATTATGGAATAAGATCATAGATTAAAAATATTTAGAATGGTTTACAGATGTAAGTAATGTAAATCTGGATATGATTGAATATGGATATTATAATAACAGAAGTAAAAATTATATTGAAAGGGTTGATAAGAAAATGTTTTGTATTATATGGCTGATCTGGAATCAAAGAGTGAAAGAAATTATGTTTAATGAAAAATGGGATTTAATGACAATGATAAAAAAATAAGATTCTGGCTGTGGAAGTTAGAGTGGGGGGGGGTCACATAATGTTAATTAATCTTTAATAGAAAGACTTTTGATGCTAGTTTCTTCTTTGTAAAAACTGTAAATAGTGTTTATATTGTAAATAAGGTAAATGTATATATGTATATATATATATATATATATATATATATATATATATATATATATAAAATGTAAATGACTATTGTGTTTAAGTAAAAGACCCCTACTCTTTTCAATAGGTGCTGTGGGATCCTTTACATCCATCTGAGCTACCACCAACTCAAGCAGTTGGGACATTGGTTTAATTCCTCATCCAAAGAATGCATGTTTATCCTACTAAAAAACATTTCCCTAACAGTACCACTATTTGGACAACACTTGGTCTGTTTTTAGCTGGGTTTTACTGATATACTTTTTTTTAGTTTTGAGAAATACTCAATGTTTCTGATTTGTTTTTAGTGAAATCCAGTCTTTTGTGCAGTTGACTAGACTATTTTGCCTTTGGTGATGGCATCTTTCCAATGACAGAAATGTTCATTGTTATGAAGAGGTACACGAGATTTTTGTTTGATGTAATGCTAACTCACCATGGATATATTTTAGATCATTACTGAATTTTAAACACAGACTAAAAGTAATCTGCTGGGAGTGTGTCATCTGATCTAATGTAATTTCAGCAAATGCAAAAACAGTGAATGCTGTTCATTGAAATTGCTTTCACTTTCACCGAACGTAGAGTTTGTTTTTTCCTCTACTGTTTTGTGACCTCAGAGTTGGCATATATATATATATATATATATATATAAGTCTAGGTCTGTAGGAGGTGTTACCTCACATTGGGGGTGCATGGGGACATACCCACTGCAAAAACAAAATTGTTGAGTTATTCATTGAAGATGGTTTTGGTGATTTTTTTTTTTGCATTCACTGTTATTACCTTTGATTTGGCATGAATCCTCATCTAGTCACCCCTAATGGAAATTGAAGAGGTCCAAATGAATAGATGATAAATCAGCAAGCAATGTAGAATAGTATTGCTGGAAGTGAATTCATCCTCAAGTCTTGGTGAGTACCTTCTCGAGGTGGACCCTACTTTTCACAAAATCTCACCAGGATGGCACTAATCTAGGAATTGTATTTTATATAGCATATATCATGGAGAGAAGTAGGTTAAAAAATGACTGGGTGTACATGGCCTAGGATAAAAAAGTGCCCAATCCTGATAGGTGCTTTGGTGCCAGGACTGGAAAAAATGACAGTGTAGAATCCTCAAGACACATAAACATTCTTAAAATGGGGCTAGCCCAGGCCTTTGAGAGGATGGCTCTCTTGTTGTAGAAAGAAATAGCTGTCCACAAAAATCCCAAAACTGATAGGCCAAAAAAGAGCAACACAGATGATAGAGTGGACTATTGAGGATAATAAATAAATTATGTAATGTTATTATAGTGCAAGTAGCCCAGAATTTCCATACAGAAGATATACAAAAAGATTAAGAGAAATTAGAGGAAATAAAAATACTTCAACAAGAAAAACTGTCACAAGCTTCAAATACAAATGTCTGTTCATTAATACAACAGATCCATGAAAAACACTATATAGACCAAGAAACCTTGGAACATTAGGAAAAACAAGTAATTGAGAAAGTGAAAAAAACACAAGGACCAAAATCTAGAGACTTTTGAAAAGTATAAAAAAGAAATATGGACATGGGAAAGAAAGGGTTTTGATATGGTGCAATACTTATGCAAAGGAGAAAGCCAAATTAATCAACACAAAAAAGGCAGCAAAATAAAAAAATAAGATCACAAAGAGGGAACATAGAACAGAAGATTAGTAAAGTAGAAGCTAAAAAGTATAAGGTGAAGTTATGGAATGCTTGCAAAGTTAAGGATTTAGTGTAGAAAGTCTAACAGAGGTTAAATCACAGCATGATGCAACAATGAGTCCCAAAGGTAAGGAGAAACAGGAATAGCAGGAGACATCTGAAGAAGAAATATGGACATGGGAAAGAAAAAGTCTTTAATATGGTGCAATATTTATGCAAAGGAGAAAGCAAAACTAATCAATATGAAAACAGTAACACCAAAGATATTTGAAGACAAATAGAGGCAGAGGCATCTGGACATAGAAAATTTTACAATACAAAAAATAAGAAAACAAAGAGGAAAAGTAGAAAAGAGAATTATTAAAGGGGAAGTTAAAGAAATAGAAACTGAGGTTATGGATTACGTGCGGGGTGAAGGATTTAGTATAGAAATTTTAATTCAGATAACATCACAGTGGGATATAGCAATGGACACCCAAATTAAGGAGAAACCACTGGAGCAGAATGCGTCTAATCAGTTGCCATATAAAGATACTTTGGAGCCTTCCATACGAAACCAGTATAAAAGTTCAGTTGGAGAAGGATGGAAAGGGAAGGAGCAGGAAACTATAGCAACTCTGACACAGTCAATGTTGTGGAGTGACACGCCTGTGAGTTCCCATATGAAACAGGAATGGATGACACAGGAAGAAACTGAAGAGAAGGTGATGCGGGAAGATGCCCTGGAACTTTTCTGTAGAATGCCCACAGGAAATGGAGAGCAGAGAATGTACCCTTAGCTTAGAAGAAAATTATCTAAGAGAAGAGTTGCTTAATTTAATATAGATGGACAGACATATTAAGATCAATGAAAGAAATAGACTACAGAAGGTCGAAGTTTGATAAAACAAATGCACACAGTAATTAGGATTGTCCATAGAGATTCATGCGATATAACAGAAGTAAATAGGATATATTACTGTGCAGCTAAATTAATAACAGATAAAGCCTTACCAGAATAACACAGGGTAGTAAGGGAAAGGAAGGGGAGAAATCAAATGGCATCATGGAAGTATTGAACAGAGAAAACTATAAAGCAATTAAGACAAGAAGTGTCACTGTTAGAAGAGAATAAATCAGGGAATAGATCAACAAAAATACTTAGAAAGATAAATGTGATAAAAGCAACCGGCAGTATTATTACAGATCATGATCTATTGTGCACTGTCGCAAATAATAAACTAAAATATCAGCACAGGCAGAAAAACTTAGAAGATCTGTTGATAAATATAAATTAAAAGTACAAAATAAGCAGTTTGTTGATGATCCAAAAAAGTTTTATACAGAGCTGGGAAACAAAGCAAAAATAATGGAAACACCAAAAAAAAAAAGAAGAAATAAATACATTTTGGAGAAATATAACAAAGATACTAAATGGACAGAAGAAATAAAAGAAAGAATAAGAAGTTCAAATGTACAGGATATGAAATGGGATGAAGTAATGGCCAGAGAGAATGAAACAAAGTTATGCAAAGCTCCTAACTGGAAACCACCAGGCCTAGATGCAATACCTAACTTCTGGATAAAAGTATTAAGATCTTTACATGAAGATTTAGCCATGAGTAAGAACTATTATATGCACACCCTGAACAGACACCAACCTGGTTAACAACATGAAAAACAATGCTCCTACTTAAGAGTGAACCTGCAAGCTGTCCTAAAAATTATAAACCAATAACTTTCCCTATGACAATGTATAAACTATACACTGGAATTGATGCCGATAGAGTTTATAGTCATTTAGAAGAAAACAATACAAAAAAAAGGGTAATAAAAGAAAGCCATGTGGAACAAAGGATCATTTGTTGTTAACTAGAGTCATAATGGAGAACTGTAAAAAGGGGAAGAATCTAAATATGGCATGGATAGACTACAAAACAGCATTGGACAGTATCCCACATTCATGGATAAAAGAATGCTTAAAAATGTATAAGACACACTATATTGATTACATTACATTACAGTGACCATGAAAAAGTTGCAAACCACTTTGCAGTTAAGACATGATAAAGGACAATTATTATTCCAGGGCTAAAAATTTCAAAGGGCGACTCTCTGTCACCGCTGCTATTGTCTTCCCCTTAACCCATTAAGCTGCTAATTAACAGATTAGCATGGCTACAATCTGGCTCCCAGAAAACAACAAAGTGTAAAGGCTTCTTATCTTCTTTTTGTATATGATTTAAAACTGTATAGTTCCTTAGATGAGGAATTGAAAACGCAACTGTAAGTGGTCAAAACTTTTTCAGATGTTATAAGAATGTCATTTGCTCTTGATAAATGTGCAAAAGCAACGTTTAAAGCAGGAAAGCTGCAGCACCAAGAAAACATCAGTCTGGGACAAGAATGTGATATAAAAGAAATTGAGCAAGAGGGAGTGTATAAATATTTGGGAATCGATGAAAGATCAACAATAAATCATGAATAAATGTGAATAAAACTTAGTATGGAATATTTTAGATTACTTAAATTAATATTGAAAATAGTGTTGACTTCTAGGAATAAAGTCCAATCTATAAACTGTTTTGCTCTTCCTGTCCTAACTTACAGTTTTGGAGTGATTGACTAGCCCCAAAAGGTGTTGGATAGGTTGGACAGGAAAATAAGAAGGATGCTTCATGCTCATCAAATGATTTATAAAAATCAGTGCATACCAAGATTATATATTCCCTGTTCTGAATGAGATATGGACCTACTTGAAATTGATTACATGTGTAAATCTGTAATCGTTGGACTGCATACATATTTGATGACCTCACAAGATCTAAACATAGCGAATGTTTTGAAACATGAGGAATATTTCTAAGAGGACTACTCTGCTTAGTTCAGCAGAAGCATAAAGGTGTCCACCGGGAATGGAAATCAAACCAGAAGTAGATAAAAATCAGGTAGCAACTGAATGTGCCAAAAATAAAAGAAAGAACATAAGGTGAAGAATCAGATGAAAAGGCAAGGAATGTGCAGAATTTACAAATATAGTTGCAAGTATGGAAAACTCTTGAAACAACCCCATGTTGATCAGGGTGGAACACAGGAATGGTTAAGGAGAGGTGAATTTAAACCAAAAGACGTAAGGTTAATATTGGTGTCCCAAGATAGGGGACTATTTACACATTGCTTTGCAAAGTCCATTGAACATGTGAGAGAAACAGACAGATGTAGATTTTGTAAAACAGAATTGGAAATAGTCGCACATCTTGTTGCTGGTTGTGATATACTAATGGCAGAAGGACTGTATACTGAAAGGCATAATAATAATGTGGCATGATTGTTGCATTGGGGATTGAGCAAACATTAGAAACTGAAGAAGCTGAAAAACAGTGGAAACATGAGCCACAAAGCATTATAGAAAATTATGACACTTATATAACATGGGATCACCCATTACCAGAAGTTCAAAAAATAATTACGAGAAAACCAGACATAGTGGTCCATGAAAAGAAGACAAAATTAGAATTTGATCATTGAAATCGCTATACCCATTGACTACAGTGTCTTACATATAGATAGACACAAAGTCATAAAGTACCAGGATGTGCAGGCAGAAATGAGGGCAATGTGGAAGAAGGATACCCAGACAGTTCCAACAGTAGTAGGAGCAATGGGTCTTATAACAAAGAATCTACAATCATATTTAGATATGTTACCAATACATGTAACTCCATACAAATTGCAGAAGGAGTCATTACTGGACACACTGCAGGTGCTGCATAGAACACTTCTGGCTGACATCAAAGACTGAAACAATACTAATTTCATGAACTTTTATCATACTTTGACTTAGGAATGGGTTCCATTCCCATCATGGTTTTAGAAACCCAAAAGATTTGGAGAAATTAAAAAAGGTTTCATAGAATTAAAGTCAAAATCCTAAGGTGAATGCTGCACCAAACACAGCCATTCCAACCTTAAGACTTTACACAAAATTCAAAGATGAAGTTGGCATGGGCCATTTTACCCTTATTATTAAATGAATCTTTGGCAGTTGCTACATCTTTCCAGTGAAAAAGTTCTCATTAGTGGAAACATATATACACTTTTTAGCTTTTTATTTCTGATGTAATTAATGCCATCTTGGTATATACTTTTTTGGGGGGCATTAATTGCATCTTCCACCCTAAAATGAAGCAATATACCCAATTGTAATAGAAACAGAATATAATTCATCTTGCAGACCATGACAATGGAATGAAAATACAAGTCAACATTTGACGTCAACATGTAAGAGGCAATCCCCAGGATTCAATAAAATCTGTATAGGCTCCATGTAGAGCCTACATGGAATGTATCAGTGTATATGGCTATGGTTCCCCCCGGCAGTGCACCAAGCAAATTAATTATGGTGAGGGATATCACAGTAACACGGATATTGAATCTGTGCAAGCAACAGTGTAAAGGCTGTCCCATACTTGTGGACTGTCCAGAAAAATTCTGGACATATGGTAAGCATTGTACAATATATATATATATATATATATATATATATATATATATATATATATATATATATTTTTTTTTAATCTTTATAAGATGTTTGAGTGCTGCAGCGTGGTGCTTAGTGTTGCCGAGCTGTGCTTATACATTATACAGCAGACATCTGGTGTATATCTAAAAATAGAAACGGGATGTAATCAATTGTATTTCTTATTTTTTATTTTTTTGTTTTCTTCCTGTTTGCGCAATGTGGTACAATGCTTAGCAATGCTGAGCTGTGCTTATACATATACATCAGACATCTGCTATATACCTAAAAATAGAAACTGGATGTAATCAATTGTATTTCTCATTTTTTTTAATTTTTTTGTTTTCTTCCTGTTTGCACGGTGGGCGTGATGCTTAGCAATGCCGAGCTGCACTTATACATATACAGCAGACATCTGGTATATATCTAAAAATAGAAACCAGATGTAATCAATTGTATTTCTTATATTTTTATTATTTTGCTTTCTTCCTGTTTGCACAGTGCAGCATGATGCTTAGCAATGTCGAGCTGTCCTTATACATATATAGCAGACATCTGCTATATATCTAAAAATAGAAACCAGATTTTATTTTTATTTTATTTTTTTTATATGAAGATATACTGCTTCCCTTTACTATCCAAGTGGCTAGATAGGTTGTGTCATGATATACAGTGAAGTATGTCCTGGGTTTGAGTCCTGAGCAGTCATACATTTTTTATTTATTGGTGTCTGAAACATCAGTTTAATTTAAAATTAAAATATAGTTGCATTTAGAAAAGCTGCGCAATGGTAAGTAGAGCTTAAACGTGGTCAACAGTCAACATAGTTTGCCCATTGCTAAGCTCTGCTTAAACATGGTTTGTAAGAGTTTCTGTGATTCTAAGCTCTGGTTAAATGGTTTTGTGAGAGCTTTCACTATACTAAGCAATGCGGCGCTTTTTCTGAAAGTTACAGTATGACATTTATGGGTGGGAATATAGCCTATATAAAGGCCAATAGGCATGGATTTCACACTATTCATTCGAGTCTTAACTTGGCTGTCAATAGGCCTGGTGGTGTTGGAGAGGGTTTGTGCTTTCGGGTGCAGAGGTGGGATGTGCAGGAGTCCAAAGTTATTGTTGGACTCCTGGTTAAGAATTATGAACCCCGGTTGCTGCAGCGCAATTACCAGGGCTCACAGTGTAAGTCTGAGGCCTGGGATCAGTTTACCAGGGCTCACAGTGTAAGTCTGAGGCCTGGGATCAGTTTACCAGGGCTCACAGTGTAAGTCTGAGGCCTGGGATCAGTTGGCTAGGGAACTTACCAGTGCTACTGGTGTCCCCTCACAAGTGAGTAGTGTCATCACCACTAAAACAACCTGAGGCATAGGAAGAGGGGAACCTTGGACACCTGGGTCCAAGAAGCTAGGGCTGGGTATACCCCACAGATATCTAAGTATGTTAGCCAGTACTTTAGAAATATACAAGCTGAATCTGTGCAAAACTGTTATGCATAATGGTTTGCTTCACTTTCAACAGCTGCAGAAAAGAAGGCTCAGAATGTCCAGTCCCATGCATGGCACCTGGCCAGGATGAGGTGAGAGTGTGGTAAGCAGGGAAACATCAAAGTAATAATGTAATGCATAATGTACTTCTATAATTATTTACAGAGTTTACAGTGTTAACAGTTAGGTATAACATGCCTGGGAAATCTAACATGTTTAGTAATGTGTCACTGCCTACTTGAAATGGTAAAGCAAGTTAAATCAAGTAAGCATGCAGTACTGTGTAGTACAGCTTCCAAACATCAGTTAATATTGGGGTCTACTACCTAGATTAAGAGTCACTGTTCTGGTCTGTTCATTGTCTGAAATATGCTACAGGTTATGGTCAAACTATCCATGGTCTACATGCCAGACTTAAAGCAACATTAATTATTAAAATTTAAAGGGCAATGGTGTTTTGATATGTAATGTTTTCAAATAAAAAGTGTTCACTATTCCTGTATTCACTGCATGTATGTTCTAATCTGACACCAGTCAACTGTTAAATGTAAATGAATAAAGACTGCAGAAAAAAATATCTGAAATAACTGTAGTGTAATACCCAGAGTAAGGTTCAAGTCTGTGTTCTGCCCATTTTGCCTGATATAATGCTATATATTCTACCCAGTCAAAGAACAAGGTATATAGGTAAGGTAGCTGACGTTCTGAGCAGCTATCCATGTGTCTAAATGCCAGATTTTAAGGAACATTATGAAAAAAGTTTGAAACGGGATTATGCTTTGATAAGTAATATTTTCAAATAAGTGTGCATTATTCCTATATTCACTGCATGTGAGTTCTAATCTGATACCAGTCAACCGTTAAATGTAAATGAATAAGACTGCAGAAAAAAAATGTCTGAAATAACTGTAGTGTAATACCCAGAGTAAGGTTCAAGCCTGTGTTCTGCCCATTTTGTTTAATATAATGCTGTATATTCCACCCAGTCAAGAAACAAGGTATATGGATAAGGTAGCCGAAGTTCTGGGCAGCTATCCATGTGTCTGAATGATAGATTTTAAAGAATATTATGAATAAAGTTTCAAACAGGATTGCACTTTGATAAGTAATGTTTTGAAATAAGTGTGGTTTATTCCTCTATTCACTGCATGTGAGTTCTAATCTGACACCAGTCACCTGTTAAATGAAGTGCACATTTTTACTGTAGTCACAGCTTGGGTTCTAATCCCATGGCAACCAACTAATAAATGACTGACTGTCTAGTCTACTTAGTGTACATGAACATACCTCTCAGCAGTTACAGTTTTTTAGAATGTAATAACTAGTGGCCCATATGTCTGGTCCTTGATTAGCCACTTAGTGGGAGGTAATAGTGCCCCTTTATTCATCCCTCATCAGGCCCATCATAGAATACAATGCCCCTTTTGGGATGTACCTTACCCGACACCTGCAGCAACTAGAAAGACCCCAAAAGTATCTCACAAAGAGGATCAAGGGACTCAAACAGATCCCATATGCTACCCGGTTAAAAAAAACTCCAGCTCTACTCAGTTGCATACCACCTACTTCGAGGCGATCTATGCCTGACATACAAAGCTATGTCCAACCCAGAATTAATGGACATGCTCCACCTCAGAAAATCTAAATCCCTTAGAACCAATCACTCAAGGGACTTGAACCTCAGCACTGAAATAAATAGAACATGCTGGAGGGACAGATTCATAACCCAGAGGATCCCTTCACTCTGGAATATAATCCCAGTCCATGTTAGGCAGAGCACCTCACTGATTCTCTTCAAGAGGAATCTTGATGAGTGGATGGGAGATCGTAGGTTTACCCCGGGGATTACTTCTGTGTCACTACTAGACAGAGGCACAGTAAACTAACCTTAAAAAGGGCACAGCAAACTCAAATCAAAGGGTGGCGAAAGCCAAACACACTCGGGCTAGGCTTATAAATGCCCCAGGACAAATAGCCTAGTATGAACCTATGAACATATGAACCAATACATGACATTAATTGGAATGCAATTTATTGGCAAATCCATTATCATAACACCTTGATACTAATGTATGAGCACACTATGGACAAATGTTTCCTGTAGTTGTGCCTCTGTACCACCATCTTTTAAGGCTTAGCCCATACTGTCACATGCTGGTTGAGAGCTATGTACGTGCAACATCATTTATACAGTAGTTGCTCTCACTGTACTCACAACTGAATTTATACATATGTAGAAGTATGTAATAGTAGTCTGTGTAGTAATGTCACCTGCAAAGTTACTAATGGTATGTTTTCTCTCTCTCACCCCACCCCTTCTCTTCTTTAATTTCTTAATGTCATTTATTATTATGATTTGATATTAATATATATTTTTGTAACTACCTCTTATGTTGACCTTATGTATAATTTTATATTGCTTTCCTGTTAAAATACTTTTATTTACATTATTTATTGTTGTGTTCCTCATTATATTACTTTCAATTTCTTTTGATTAATCACTATTATTGTCTATTATGTTAATAGTAACATTTGTATGGTTATGTTTATTTTCACCTTATGTTTATATTTATTTTCTACAGTACAACAAAGTAGGCTTGACTGTGGCAGTGGGGCCTAGCACATCTAGGCCACAGCCTGGTGGTTCCCCCTCTGCTGCCCCCGCACTACCTGCACCGTCAGGTTGTTCTGCCCCACAGGCTGGAGGGTGCCCCCCTTCTGGGAGTGGAAGTGGAGGGGGTGATTATGTCACCAGTGAGGAATGCCAGTTGTGGTGCATAGATTGCTGCATCACACTGTTGGAGCATGCCTACACCAGATGAAGAGCATGCTGTCCATCCTGGTGGGCAAATTTGGCACTGAATGCCGGCGTCAACAACTTCCTCCTCTGAAGTAGTGAAGGAGCAGTGCTAACAATCCCATGAGAGAGGACATGAGTCATGCTGCTACCATGTCTGACATCACTGGGACTGGGATTCCACAACACCCTCCCCATCCAAAGTGTTCACCCCTCTCTTGTGTCACACACCAACCCTGTCTGCTGTCTTGTCTGTCTTGGTCTGCAAAAGCTTCCTCACCCTCCCAACTTACCTTCCCCACCCATACCTATGTCCCTTCCCCAACATTCCACTCTCACCTAAAAGAAAATGGGCACCTCTCCCACAAAAATAATATTTCTCACATATAGCTCTCCATTTTGCACATGTCCACTGAACACACTTAATTTGGTACAATTGGCTTGACAACACACTTATGTTATCATCACCCCTCTTTGTGGGTGACAGTCCAAATTAAGCTAAAAAATCTGTGAAAGTGCACAGTTGTTGCTGTTCAAGAAATGGATAGGTATGGTTCTTTCCTACACCCATCCTGCACATACCTACCTGCCTTTCACTATATCCTTCCCTCTGCTTGCACCCCATTTCACCACTGTCTATCTCCCCATTTTTCTTTTCTTTAAATATTTTTTGTATGACATGGTGTGGTGCACCACATCCCTTATATATGCTAAATAGCACAACATTGATTCATGCTTTTGAAAAAATATTAATTGCATTCAAAATGTACACCTGTGCCCTATTTCAAACCCAGGACCATTGCACCTGCAGAACAGTGGATCAATCCACTAAGCCATATAGCTGCTAATTAGCACAGGTGTTTTAATCAAAACATAGTAATGCTCAAGTTCCTGTCATTAAGCATGTTTAAACGGTACTGCACATCATGCCACATTGCACAAACAAGCTGACAGATTAATAGAAAAATATTACTGCAATTTGTATTCTAGTACAGAGCCACATCATTATAAAGCCATATACATAAGAATAAATGTAAATGAGGTATCTGATAGCAGGTAATCCTGCAATTATATGTACAACATGTAAAAATAAACTTGATAAAACATTAATGTAATAATAGGATTTTAACTGGGACTCTGGTAGACAAATACAGCACTCTAAAGCCTTACACATAATAATAGATGTAAGTGCTGTATGTCCCAGCATATAACTGTGGAATGATATCCTACAACATGTAAAAATATACCTGCTATAACAGTGACTCTAGCTCATCTGTAAAATGGATTGAGAACATTACTTTTTTCGTACATGTAGTCCTGGGTTCAACTACAGTTGCGTCTAGCATTGAAAATACATGTATGTGAACATTGACGTTATAAATTGTGATATGTGTGCCTATCTCTTCCCCTATTTATCCACCAAAAGCATTACAGATGGAATGTCTGCATCTGAATAATAGAAGTCAAATGCGTACAGAGAGGACCACTCTTAACTAGTTCTAGTACAACACTAGAAAGTGGAGAGAATGTTATGTCATGCAGTAGCCTGAATTCCCACAGGATTTTGAATTGTGTATTGAAATTGTGGCCCAGTAATATCAGACTGCAACCCACAATGATTTGCTAGTGATATCACAGACAACCACAGCTGGAGAAGTAATATATATATAGAGGTTGTGCTAGATGCAAGGGTTGCAGCATACACTTAATAGGGGACTACCATGACATAACACATGCCTTGGCAGTTGTCCAACCATGTAGCATAATAGTTAATGTACCCCCTACCTTTTTCTAGGACACACTAACTATTTTTGCCTTTTATTATGCTAGTGATACCGTTGGCTAACATACGTATCTTAAACACATACCTTAATTTCCGGTGGGATGGGTTCCCACAATCTAGCTCTGCCTCTACAACAAGGCTGCAGCAGGTCCCACACTTACTCTTAAAGCTTGCTGTCCTGCATAGTGTTCACCCTCTCTGCCTATGCCTAGTGCCTGCAGCATCAACTTCAGCTTCAGCATGTAGCACACACATCTGTATGTAAAAAGTAGCTGCTACAGACATTCTCTCTGCGATGATGTAGTATCTTTACTCCAGTGATTTCCACCCCAACATATGAGAAAGAGGTTGTCATCTATATTGAGGCCTTATATCTTGTTCAGTGGTCCCATGGGATTGGCTTACTATACTGCAAATCACTTGTGCTGGCTACAATAAACATTTCAGAAGCACAGCTTGGTTAAGAGGCAATCACTTGCTAATGAGAACCATGTTAAAAAGGCAAACAGCTAGCTAAGGAAACCATTGTGTATGACAGTTACTTCACTGGGTGAACTTGTTGGCATGATATTTATATATCTGTACCTATCTACAGGGGAGTATTGTACTCCTTCAGGTTTGTAACCATTTTGTTTTCAACATGTTTGAATATACTTAGGCCTTTCTTAGAACTGTACAGATGACATGTCATTGATCACCAGATTTGTTCAACCTACAGAGGAAGTACAGTAAAGTAAGGGTAGAATGCTTTTTGTTAATTTGGTACACCTGTCTCCTGGAAATGTCCCTTGATAGTGGTTGTAATAGTACATGGCTATTTGGCACTGTTATTTTATATATTAAAAAGGGGGGGGGGGTTACCCCTCGGGGCCACACTACAATGGACTCCTGTGTTGGGTGTGTGATCATACATCTATATCTGTCATGGCACAAACAGGAATAGATGACTATTGCTACTATCTTAGCTGCATCCACACTCTTAGTATGTTTGCAAACTGTGGAGTATGAGATGTTTAATTAAGCAGTGAATACTGCCAGCCAACTGTTATTTATGTATCTCTACATATTGTACTCCCACATTCATAGGTTTATAGGTTCATAGGTGTGTACTAGGCTAATGGCCCTGGGGACTTTACAAGCCTAGCCATAGGATTACCCTGGAATCCTGCCACCCGACCTTAGTTCCCAGTGCTTCTGTCGAGTAGAGCCACTGGAGGTATCCCCGGGGTGAATTTTCTATTTCCCATCCACTCATCCAGATTTCTCTTGACAAGGGTCAGTGGGGTGCTCTGCTTGACATGTATGGGAAGTCTATTCCATAGCATGGGCAGTCTACGGGATATGAACCTGTCCCTCCAGTACATTCTGTTGATTGTGGTAATGAGGTTGAGGTCTCTGGAGCATGTGGTGCGGAGGGAATTGGGATGTTTTTAGATGTAGCATTTATAACAGGGCTGGGTCAGACATGGCTGTGTAAGTCAAGCAGGGATCACCTCTAAGTAGGCGATATGAGACAGAGAACAGTTGTAGTTTTTGAGTCTGTCCATACAGGACAAGTGTTTAAGGCCTAGGATCCTCTTTGTGAGGTACTTTTGTGGCCTCTCCAGTTGTTAATGAGGTACATACCAAATGGAGCATTGTACTCGATGATTGGCCCAATGAGGTAAGTGTAGAGGAGACAATGACCTCTTTCTTCCTGGATGCAAAACCCTTAGTAATGAGATGTGCCATATAGAAGGACTTTCTGACCACAGTGGCAATGTGGTGATCAAAAGACAGGTTGCTGTCAACCTGTGTTCCCAGATCTCTTATAACGCCTTCTATGTCCAGTGGACTAGCATCGATGTGGTAATTCATGGGAACTGGGTTTTTCAAAAAGGAGATGATGACACATTTTTTGGCATTGAGCTTAAGGCCATGGTTCTGACACCAGTCGGTCTCAGTGAGGTGATTCTGTAGGATATCAACATCACCTGGGGCACTAATAATAGCTCCCAACTTGCAATCGTCTGCGAACTTTGTCAGCCAAAGTCCATTTTTGTTGGCCTGGACTTCAAATAGTTGCTCCTCCTTTGTAGAGAAGGATGACTGTAGCAGTGTGCCATTCAGTAGGGACAAAGCCTGAGGTGAGGCTGTGATTGAACAGGGCACAAAGGTGAGGTGCCAGTTCACTCTGTTGTTCATGTAGAACACAGCCAGGGATATTGTCAGGTCCCATAGAAGCTGTATTCTTGGCCTTGGACAGTGCTGTTTTAAGCTGTGCAGCAGCAATACTGTGTCACTACTAGACAGAGGCACAGTAAACTAACCTAAAAAAGGGCACAGTAAACTCAATTCAATGGGTGGCAATAGCCAAACGCACTCTGGCTAGGCTTGTAAATGCCCTAGGGCAGATAGCCTAGTATGAACCTATGAACCTAATACTGGGTGCCTGGCAATCTGCTGATATTGTGATAGGTCCTTTGCAGGGAGAGAGGAGTTATGTTGGCACTGAATCTGTTGGCCAGTATATTGGCAATATCTGTTGGCTTTGTATAGGAGGTACCATTGTCAGTAGCTCAGAGCAAATCTGGGTATTACCATGGAGATTCTTTACATAACTATAGAATGACTTGTGGTTGTCTTTACTATCTGCTGCAATTCTGTTTTCATAGCTAGCTTTAGACAATTTGATGAGGGATCTCAACTTTTTGTTGAGGCTGATAAGGGAGTTTTTCCAGTCTTGGGATGTCATCTTATTCTGAATCAGTTTCCTCCTTCTGTTGTAGAGTTTGTTTATGGCAGGGGACCACCAGATTGGCTTCCTTTTTTTGAAGGAGAGCTTCTTGGTTCTTTTGGGTATGGCGAGATCCATGCATTTGTGTATGTGTTCTTACAGTGCATTGATGTATGCTTCGGCGGTCATGCAACTATTCTTTATTTGCATGGGTGCCATGAAGTTATTCACCTCTGTTTTTAGGAGCCCTGAGTTAGCTTTGGAGAAATTTTTCATGGTGGTTACCTTTACGGGGGGGGGGGGGGGGTTGGTGGAAGGGATGTGGATTTCCAAGGTGATTACATTGTGGTCAGATCTACCTAGGCAGGAGTTGACTATTGGTGTAGAGCAATGGTCACTCATGTTAGTAATGACCAGGTTAAGGATGTTGCTACCTCTAGTGGGAGCAAGAATGACTTGGTCCAGGGCATTGAAATTAATGCATTCCAGGAAACGTTGGGCAAGTGTATTGGTACATGAGTAGTTTTCCCAATTAATGGAGGGTTAGTTGAAGTTGCCCAGTATGAGAGTGTTAGGTTGGACCCTAATAATTTCCAGGGTGCTTAGGAACGTGGAGTGTGAATCTTGGGACATGGTTGAGGATCTATAGCATGCTACGACCTGAATCGCTGTCTTACCCAATGTTAGCTGCACCTGAAGTATTTCTGATGTGTTATGTTGGGCTACCAGTCTGGAGGTGTGCACATCATTTATGAATATGGAAATACCACCACCTTTGGAGCTTTGGTCCAAGTTTATGAGGCTGAAAGGTGTGGAATGAGTTATAGCCTGGTAGTGCAGAGGTGCTTTTTGCTGCCTTGAACCAGGTCTCTGTTACAGCACAAATGTTGATGTTCTCCATTTTAAGGAGTGCTTTGAGTGAGTGAGTGCATTTTGAGATTTAGACTTCTAGCATTGAGCAGCATGACCCTCAGATTGCATTTGTTTGGAGCTGCTGCAGTGGTAAATAGGTCTTTGGAATACCGCCTAAAAAAGGCACTATAGGGGTGGCAAGAGCCTTTGCCAGTATCCGGAAGCCCAGGGGAGACAGTTGTATGCTATCTCTGACAAAGCATCAAGGTCTGTCTATCATGTCTTCCTAGGCAGACAGATACTGGATCCCCTTAGAATGACACCAGAAACTTAGCCAATTGTTGAAATCAAGTCATTTTCTGCTTGTACTGTGGTATCATTCTGGGTGATGGTAGGATGCTGCTCAGGGCTAGGGTCTTACCTACCTGGGCTACATAATCTGAGAGCTCCTCCATGTCTCTTTTCATGTATTCCAAGGAGGTACATCGCAGGTCATTCACACCCACATGTACAATGACAGAGTCATATCTGTACCTGCTGTTGAGGGATCTGAGTGTGTGCATTATGTGGTGGATCCTGGCACCTGACAGGCAGCTGATTGTTACTTTCTCCTTATTCAACCTAGTGAGTGGGACATCAGTGTGCCTCACTATAGAGTCACTTATGACTAGTATGTTGGGCATGGTGTTTTGCCTTAGGGGCTTTGGTTGAATGGCACACTGTTTAGGAGAGTTATGTGTCTCATGATTAGTGCTATGTTGTGGTGGTTGAGTGGGTTTCTGCCTTGGAGGTCTCTGCTGTTTGGATAGATTTTTATTGAGAGCCTTCACGAAGGTGGGTGTGTGGTTTGTGTTTTTATGTGAAGGCAGTGTTGGTGTGTGTTCTGGAGGGCTATGTGTTCCATGTGGTGTGGTGCAAGTGTTGACCTTCTTCTCTTGACCAGCAATTCTGATCTTGGCTGGAGAGTGCGTGGCTTCAAATTTGTATATATATGTGCATTTCTCGTAAGTCTGCATCTTGGGAGGTAAGAGGAGAGGGTTGTTGGTGTACATGAGGCAGTTGCTACATTGTCTCAGGATGCCCACGTTCACCAGGTTAATAGGATAAGCACAAGGAACTGACCTTTAGACATCCCTGGAGGGGTGGGCATTATTAATAAGTACTGAAGCTGTTTCCTTGTAGAACATTTAGTGTTGGTAGCACTTTTGTGTGCTACAATAATTGCTACAAGAAGTCTGGTAAAGTGCTAGACTAATAAGCTAGTAAAATTGCAGGAAAGGAGATAACTAGAAGATCTAAAGGAAAAATCGAAGAGCAGAATTTAGCACCGTTCAGAAGCTTACAAACAGTCCTGGATACAACAAATCTGTATCTGGACTAGACTAGTTACAGAAAAGGCAGGAAAAGTGCAAACACAGGCTTTTAAACCAAAAAGTTGAAAGAGATGGAAAAACTGCCCAAACTGCCAATAAGCTACAATTTCTGGGTCAGATACCACTCCACTTGTGGTAGATAGGCTACCTAGTGCTTAAAACTCCCACTGACAAGCAAGAAGGCTACCCTCCAACACAGAAAGGCTTGGGGGGCTCAGAAGCTTACAAACAGTCCTGGATACAGCAAATCTGTATCTGGACTAGACTAGTTACAGGAAAGGCAAGAAACAAGTGCAAATGTGGGCTTTTAAACCAGAAAGTTGAAAGAGATGGAAAAACTGCCCAAACGTTCAATAAACTACAATTTCTGGGCCAGAAACCACTCCTCTTGTGGTAGATAGGCTATCTAGTGCTTACCACTCCCATTGATATGCTGGAAGGCTTGGGGGGCTCAGAAGCTTGCAAACAGTCCTGGATACAGCAAATCTGTATCTGGACTAGACTAATTACAGGAAAAGCAGGAACAAGCTCAAACATGGGCTTTTAAACCAGAAAAGTTGAGAGAGATGGAAAAAACTGCCCATATGGCTAATAACTACAATTTCTGGGCCAGAAACCACTCCTCTTGTGGTAGATAGGCTACCTAGTGCTTACCACTGCCACTGATAAGTTAAAAGGATTCCCTCCAACACACAAAGGCTTGGGGACTCAGAAGCTTGCAAACAGTCTCGGATACAGAAAATCTGTATCTGGACTAGACTAGTTACAGGAAAAGTGAGAAACAAACTCAACCATGGGCTTTTAAATGAGAAAAGTTGAGAGAGATGGAAAAACCTGGTCAAACGGCCAATAACTACAATTTCTGGGCTAGAAACCACTTATTTTGTGGTAGATGGGCTACCTAGTGCTTACTGGTCCCACTGATAAGCTAGAAGGCTTCCCTCCAACACAGAAATGCTTGGGGGTCTCAGAAACTTACATATGGCCCTGTATACAGCAAATCTGTATCTGGACTAGATTAGTTTCAGGAAAGGCAGGAAACAAGCTTAGATTTTTTTTTACAGAAAAAGCAGCTAAAACAGCACTAAAACCAATTCAAGTGCAGTGCAAGCTAGCACACCTGAGTGTGTAGCAATATTAGAGCACATACAGTTTAAATAAATGCAATTCATTCAAACTGTATTCTGAAATTAATTCAATTATTGTTTTATTCAACTCTGAACAGTTAAAAAGTGCCAAAAAATATACTTATCAGCTGAGAAGCACATTCAGTCAGAACACAAGGAGATTTTAACAATTGTTTTTTTTTTTTATGATCCTGATGTTTTCCCATTTTGTTGTCTTTCAGAAAAGATGTACCCCCGATGCCAGAGTTCTTTTACAGATGCTGAAAATGACATCATACTGGAAGCCTTGAATCAACTCCATCAACTCCTGCTCTCCAGGGGGAGGCCAAACAAGGAAGAGCAGGCACCACTGTGGGCTGACCTGCTTCGTGATGTGAATGCTATCGGTCACCAGAGCAGGATATATGAGCAGGTGTGACACCGTGCCACCGATATGATCAGTGCTGCACACAGAAGAGCAACAGACATGGCAGGGATCATGGTGTCACTGATGGAGGGCATGCAGTGGTACAACCACTGTCAGCCACTGAGGAATTCCCGGCAAACCTCAGAACACAGGACAGCTCCTAGGCATCAACCACACTGTATGTTGTGGATGTGGGTGCTACAGTTTTCATGCAAGAGGAGCATCCAGGTATGCTTTGGATCAGCATTGGAATACTGAAGCATTCAGTGTGTCAGGATGTACATACTTTTACGTGGATGTCAGATGTTTGTTTTGGGGGGGTAGCTGCAGTTTGAATCTCATGTTCAGATTTTGACTCACATACCGATTAACATAGTAGCTACTGTAAATGTGAGATAATTGGATGTATTACCCTGTTATAGTGCAACATGTGGTGGTCTTTACATTACCTGTCCCTCAAATTTTCACAGGACCATCAGGAATCAGATGAGGCCATGCTCCTGCTCCTGGTAAGCACAACACTGCTTTTTTAGCGATGTAGATTTAATGCAATGCATTTGATAAAATGTCATCCCAGGCCTGCTGGCTGGGTTGATGTACTGTCTGAAAGATTGCCAACTGTTACAGAAGGAAATACTGCCAGCCCAGCTATCTGAAATTTTGTAAATAATTATGTCATTTGTGAATATTAATATGATTTATATAGAAGTGTGACAGAAGGAGATACTGCCAGAACAGCTACATGGAATTTTGTAAATAGTTATATGTCATTTGTGAATATCAACATGATTCATATGCTTGTCTTACAAATGTATTAGAACTGTATGTATGTGTATATTAAACTGCTACTACAGAAGTGTGTGTTGAACAGGGTTTGTACGGTACTTAACTTAAAAGATGTATCCGCAGTGTACCCTACTGGAAGAGAACAGAAATGTATATACACGATTGTGGCTGTTTACATGTATATATTTTTAACACTGGAAACTGGAACATAGAAGGCTAACTTGCAAACCTTCAAGAAAAATAGTTGAAATTACATTGTTTTTTAATTATGTAATAAAAGAGATGGTTTCAGTGCAGCAAGGACATGGAATGTCTAAAACTAGGGAACCTTCTGTATTGTTTTGTAATTGTTTTATTGTTTTTATGTCTTCCAACAGTTGCAAAGATCTGAGAGATGTGTAGTTTTCACAGAGAGATGCTAAAATGCAGGCAGTTTATAGCAATGGGGGTTCACGTGGGATAGTTAGATGACAAAAGTGATGTCGTCCTCATCCTGCAAGTATCTTCAGCAGCAATATTTAAGATATTAATTTAAGAACTCTCTGAGAGAGAGACAGACCATTTTGTATTTTGTCTTTGACCTAACAAGAACATCCACTCACCACTTCTGCACTTGCCTTGTTGTAC
The DNA here is from genome assembly GCF_019279795.1 of Protopterus annectens. Taxonomy (NCBI): domain Eukaryota; kingdom Metazoa; phylum Chordata; order Ceratodontiformes; family Protopteridae; genus Protopterus; species Protopterus annectens. The sequence continues at coordinate 579,099,801 of NC_056739.1, read as the reverse complement.
ACAAGTTAACTATTGTACTGTAATTTCTCTTAGACACAGTTAGGAATATAGTGAAGTATAGCTTAGATGTTTTCTTTATTTATTTGAGACAGTCCTGCAATGTTGTTTTAAATATTTCCTGTGAATTTGAACTCTGAATTTACTCTGATGATTTATTGAGTATTTTCTTGTTCTTTTATTTATTATTAAATATATTTGAACCTATCTTTGTGGCTGATATCTGTGAGACATATTTAAGCTCTGAGAGTACTTGCATATGTATTTGGTGACACTGTGGGTCACTCCTAATAGCCTTGTCTCTTGGTCAAACTACCATATTAATTAATAGTAACATTACACAGTAGGATTGGACACCCTTTGTTAAGTGCCTTAAAGTAGCTGATAAAGGGTTCTGGTGGCAGTGATAACCACTTTATAGTCTGGGCAGAAGGGTTCATAGCTAATAAACCTGTGCCAGCCTTTCCCAGGTGTGTGTGTGTGTGTGTGTGTGTGTGTGTGTGTGTGTGTGTGTGTGTGTGTGTGTGTATGCATGTAAACACATTTCTAAGAGTGTGCATGTCAGCTACTTGGGCAGGGACATGAAGCACTGGCTGGACAGAGAGAATGTTGGAGGACTTGGCTTGGAACCCTAGCTAAGGACTTAGCTCTATAACTGTGCCACTGGGGAGTCTTACTGAGGATCTGGAGAAAGAGGGAGAAACCAGCCCCAGACTGGTTGTGGTCTCTGTATGCTCTTAAGGGAAATTGCTCTTTACTGTGTGTGTACTTATCTTCCCAGTGTGTATGTTCCTCACTGTTGCCAGTGGTGAGAATTGAAGCTCCTTGATTACTGGGACAGTGCAGGGGTGTCACACCAACTGCACAGATATTTTCTGACTCTACACAGTTTAGAGTCATACCTGTGCCTTGTAGGTGTGACCACATTGATAGATTTGACAGTATTGTCAGGACATTACAGATTGCCATGTGTCAGCTGTGCAGAGTTTTGCCAAATATCAACAGTGTACATCATTGTTGCTCATGAGATTCTTGTTTAAAGATCTTTTATTTACAAGTAACTCCAGATATTTGTTAGAAAATAATGTCCTCATGTCCTACTATATGAAGTTGGGGTTAAACATGTCCTTAATAGTGACAGCAGTGTACACTTAACATATATTGCAACATAGTACTGCAGAGCATAGTAGTGCAGGTATTAATGTACTACTTTTCCCTTTTTATCACAGGTGACCAGGGCAGTTGGTCTCTGTCCCCTTCACATCCTAATGTCAGTGTCTCTTCAGACTCTGTTGATGATGGTGGCCAAAGTGAGACACAGGTGGGGGTTACAGGGTCTTAATCATCCCAGAGGTTTACATCCCTCTTCTTCCCTCATTATCACTGCACACAGTCAGTATGCCTATGCATACTAAGTCCCCGAAAGTCACAGATATTGGACAGTCAGAGGGTGGGGACATTGAACAGGAACGTGTGACTACTATGGCTGCAGTGAGTGTTGATACTGGCCATAGCCAAAGAGATGGTGAGGTACCACACAAGTGGATTGATAGGGGTGCTCATAGGAGGCCTGCTGTCCTTCCATCACCTGTTGCAGGTGTCTTGTCATGTGTCACTCGGCATATATTTCAGGCCATCATGGAGGCACAGGCACGTTCTGAGAAAAACTCCAGATGAATGCTCAGGGTTATGGATGCAGCACAGTTTGACATCTGTGACTGCCTACACTGCATTGCTGATACCCTGGATCGGTTGACTGACCCAGTGGAAAGACATTGGTATGAGACAGCTCACAGACTATCTGTTTTGGAATGCAGATTGTCTGTGATGGAATGTCTGGTTGGAGTTAAGCATCGGACTCATGGACATTGGTCAGCAACTACATCTGCTGGGAGTCCATGTGGCAGTGCACAATCATGTTCCCATAGTGGCAGCACATCCAGCACTCCAGAGGTGAGTGTGCTGTCCACACCAAGACATGGCAGGCCATGGACTTGTGATCCTGGGCATTCTTGTGGAGGACATGGTCCCAGAGGTCAGCAGTCCCCCTCAGGTAGTAGCCCCACTTCTGACCTTGGGCATGAAGGTGCCAGTGCAACTCCTGGCAGAGCCAGTTCCCATGTTCAGGGGCAGAGACAGTGAACTGTCAGCTGTACCATGCACAGTTCAAAGCTGTCCAACACACAGACATGTAGGGCTGGGACTGAACTTGACTGTGTTCATGTACACACTCACACACCACTGTCAAAATCAGGTCACCTACACACACATACACACACCCACACACACCCCCACACACACACACACACACACACACACACACACACACACACACACACACACACACACACACACACACACACACACACACAGCACATTTCCATGGTCCATCTTGCCTGCTTCCTTTCCTGACTCAGACACATGTTTGCCAACCTGTTGGGTCAGCCTCGGCCTCCTGCACTCCTGCACAACACTTTGTGCAAGTGATGATACCTGTGCCACATCCATTTCATCCTTGTCATCAATGCAGGGAAATGAAGATATGTGTGTGATGCACAGGGTGACTATCTAAATTAATATGTATGTGTTTTATCCATTGTTGCCTTTGAAATGCCACTTGTACTGGTCACTGACAGATATTGTATGTTGCCATCTGTAATTAGTAAATCACATAATTTTGTGTACCTTATGTTGTATGATGTTTTAATGGCTGTATACTTACACAATGAAAGGTGTCTCATGGAACTGTTTATGTTTCAGTTTCAGGATTGTGTAGGATACACCTATGGGTACACAGCTACAATAAGCCCATAAACGTCAGGGCACAGGATGGAATGTCAGCACAGAAAAAAAAATGTCTTCAGAAAGGTAAAGCAATATAAATGAGTGGCTCCATAGGTTCATATGTGTATAACAGGCTAACAGGGACTATGGCTTCTTTCAGTCTAGTCATGCATCCCCTAATATCTGAAAATGTCTGTTACCCTTGATAAGTGTAAGCAGGGTTTTAGGAGCTGATACATCTACTGGCTGTGGCATGGGAGATCAACCATCTATAATTTCCCTGTGTCCATTACAGACATTTGTCCTAAACCAGTTATGATTGCCTTGTTCCGCATCCCATTGTGTAACTTGCACATGATGTGCATTACAGCAGGTGTGCTTCACATGGATGGGGAGCCTGTCACATATACTGTGTAGTATAAGGGTTAGATACCTGTCTCTCCAGCATGTCCTGTTTAGACCACAGTCAAGGTGCAGTTGTGTAGAACAAGTACTACTCGTGCTACTCCTGTCTTGGATGTGCAGGTGGTACACAGTGGGATCTGACACCTCCCTGTATGGCAGCCATACACCTTCCCTCCAAAGCATGTAGGAGACAGAATACACAGTTACAGCCTTGACACGGTCTGCAGAGGACATGTTATGTACACTATGTATTGGTTTACTGTGGAACCTCTGTGGCTGTTACAGTTTTCGGATATGCCCGTGTAGTTACATACCAAAGGTGCCTATTGCGCTCGATGATAGGTGTGATGAGTGCCAAATACAATGTAACAATGACATTCTGGGATTTACATGCCATACCTTTCTCTATAGGTTGTGCAACATTGAACAAATCCCCACAGCTTACCAACCAGTGAAAGTCAATGACTAGATCAATCTCTGTGTCCATAAGTCCATGACTAATGGGTCAACTGTTGGAGGTGTGTGGACAATACAATATTATCAAGGGGTGTTTGGCTTCCAAAAGGATAGGATTGTGCATTCTTTGGCATTTAGTATTTTTCAATGCCTCTGACAACAACTGAATGTGTGTGTCAGCACGTCCTGGATAACTGTTGGTTCTGTGTGGGATTCAGTGACAGCTCCTTATTTGCAATCATCTGAAAATGTAGTCAGTCAGTGGTCACTGCAGAGAAGGGAATGGAATGGAATGGGTAGTCCCAGGAATGATTTGTGAGGGGAAGCCCACTGGTGACTGGCCTCATTGAAACGATGGACTACCCAATGATATCTTCCCGGATAATGACTGTCAGACATTTGGGTATCCACTGGCTTACATACTAGTTTGTAATTAACCTCTAAAATTTTTTAACAATGCCTGATGGCCTAATATTGTCTAATGCCTTGTCAAGCCATGGTAGGTGGAGTGAGTTATTTTTCCCTCATCCATTGCATAAATTAACACTCAATGAGGTCCACCTGTTAGGGTAGGCATGATCTGCCTTTGAACAAAACACACTGGGTTTGGTCCAGTGTATGTAGGTGTACTACATTGTTACTTATCATTTCCATGATAAGTCTTCATGGCTGTAAATATCAGACTACTGAGACATCCGGGGACAGTGCTTGTCATTGCATGCTAATTGTCCTGTGTGCAACTAAGTTTTGCAGTTAATTCCATCATGGTTTCCAAGAAAATAGTCATCCAAGGTGTCTGTGTCTGTACAGAGCACAGACAAACAATGTTAAGGTAAAGAGGGAGCTTTTACACAGTTATTCTGCAGTTGGAAACTACTCAAGCAGTGTGTACTGAAAAGACACAACTACCTTGTGAAGAATGCTGAAAACAGGAGAGTCCCCTGAATTGCTAGTGCCTGGCTACTACTACTGCTGGTCTCACCATAACCACCCTCTCCTGGGATACCATGCTTGTATACCTTTTCTTCCACCAGAAGCAAAACATTAGTACCAAGCTCAAGATGAGAAGCAGGCCATAGCCTGTTTGTTCATCCACATAGTTGTCCCACGTCATGTAAGGCTCTCTAGGCTTGACGTACCCTTTTCCAGGTAGATGTCTTGATTAGCAACCAGAGCAATCATTTGAGTTTTGCATGTATTATGCATTGTGCTCTGGGGCTGTTAGGATTTCACTAGGGTACTCACCAGAAGGTGATTAAGAGCACAGCTGCAGCGTTACAATATAATGTTCAATGTCCGGTGACATAGACATTTAAGGTTGCTAGAACAAGCAACACAGTGGCAATGATCCCTGTTAGGTGACACTTTCAAAGCAATTCATGGAGCCTGACCTTCAACAGCTTAATGGTGGACATCTGCGTGATATGGATCTGAGGTCTACTATAGAGGGGTGGCCACCTTTGGCCAAAGTGTGTCTATCTCCCATATGTCCTAGGTGTGTCATACTGTACATTTCTGTAACCAGAACACATATCTATGTTCCCATATTGTCACATAACATCCAGTTTGCTGTCTGGTTGCTTGACAGGCATTGCCAAAGTAATAACTGCAAAGGTGAGAAAGTTCTCTGTGCATGCACTGACATGCACATCTTCACTGCAAGGAGTGCCTACAGACAGTGTGTTTGAGGCTGTCAACCCCAAAGGAGTAGCAGCTTGACCCTAACTTGGCTGGATCTATACATTGTCATATTTGTATTTATGCTATTGCAAAAATGCCTAATAACAGGATTATGGTTAATCCAAAGGGCCAAATGCCTGGCAAAGCATCATACTCACTCAACCATGTTATAGCACACAGTCAGGTGCTGTGTTACCTTAGGAAAACTACATAAAGGTGATAACGTTACATTTCAGCATCTGCCAGGACACTGCTTAACAATAGCCTGCTGTGATGTACACACAAGCAAGACTATTGCTAATGGCATTATCAATAACTGCTGACAAGGTGTGGAAAGTGTCCCCACCCCTCTAATCTTATGCCACACAACACAACTTGTGAGATATTTGACTATATTACAAACCTTGATTCCAAGCTGTCTCACACACCAGTCAGTACATATGACAATGAGCATTTTGCCAACATGCACACTTCACCTTCTGCTCCACCCACATCACACACATCTGTATGTGTGGAACTTCTTACCAGACACATTCCCAAATAACTGACACCTCAGGAACTCATATGCAAGCTCAGTACACATAATCATACCTCTGGAGAACACAGTACACAGTATAGCTCATGCACCACTGTCTCACCAGTAAATCACCTGAGGCAAATCACAAAATCAAATGTATTATTCATAGGTGATTACATCATGAGACACATTGATGTACCTCTCACCAGGATGCATTTGGGAAAGGTCACAGTTAGCTGTCTGTAAGGTGTGAGGATATGCCATACTACACATGCACGCAAGTCTGTCAACATCAGGTAACATTTTGACAATGTCATAGTTCTTGTTGGTGTGAACAAATTGAGACATACCTCACCAAACTGTATGCAGAGACATGACTGAGTTTGCAGACTGTGTATCTCTGGTGGGTATGCTCATGGCCTTCAGCTGTATTTGACCTTTACGTTGGATGATGGCTCAGTACACATGGACAATGATTCAAGTTGTTAATTGTCTTAGCATGTGGTGTCATTGTAAAGGGATCCACTACATGTCAACATGGGATGACTTGCTCAACAGACCTCGATGCTTTGCCAGAGACGGTATTCAACTGCCATCCTTGGGGTTTTGTGTACTGGCCAAGGCTGTTGACATCACCATAGTGCACGTTATAAGCACTGTCTCAAGGGATAACTTTCCAATAAGCAAACATCATCTACACACAACATCACAGTTTTGCTGCTAAACACTAGGAATGGCACCACTAAGCTCCACTCACTGGAAGGTGTCCCCACCTTGGAATATGCAGACATTTGTGCAGTCACAGATACCTGGTTCAAGGCTGTGGACAGCACCACAGTCATACCAGGCTACACGTCCTTCCAGATGTTCAGACCTCAAGTTGAAAGTGTACAACATAATGCAGGCAGTGTATACATATTCATTAAATTTAGATACACATCCAGATTGGTTAAACAGTGTGATTCCCTGGAGACACTGCAGGTGCTATTCAGTGCTGGAAGGGCACCTAACTAAGCAGTTGCCAGCTACAGGAGCAACTCCATGAATCAAGACACCTATTGTGCTTATTTGAATCTACTTGTGTCTATCAAACTACATCACAACACCATGGTTTAGGGTGACTTTAATTACACACCAACTGTGTTGTTTACTCATGCTCAAACTCACTTGCCCAAAGATTTGTCCATGTCCTTAACCACAGTGCCCTGGACCAGTGGCGTGACATGCTGACAAGGGGAGCCAATGTACTGCATCAGGTGCTTACCAGGATAGGTGACCACTGTAGCCCCTCCACTGTGAGGTCCTCCCTGATGAGATCTGACCACAAATCTGTCTCATCAAAAGTAAATATCACATCTGCATCACCCATGCAGCAAATAAAATTATAAACTTCAACAAAGCAAATTATAACCCCCTATGGGATGGTATACATAGCTTGACTGCACTTCCCCCCTCAGATGGGACAGGCAACTATGCTGAGCTCTACATCAATGCTTTATGCAAGTACCTGTACAACTGCATAGACTCAGCTGTACCTGACAGGAGGAAAACAAGTTCTTCATGGCACAGCAAACCTGCCTGGTGGACAACTGCCATTAGCAAGCTAGACAATAAGAGGTGGACATTGCTGTGTGACAGTTGGGGTGAGAGAACACCCAAAAATGGAAGCACATCCTCCTCAGCTAAAACAAACAAATAGTGCTGTTGTGAAGTCCTGCAAAAGAAAGTATGTGACAAAATGAACCTCCTCCACAAAGGACGACCACAATGCATAGTTAGGTTACATGTGTAACCTAAGAGGAAAGGCCTAGATTGTTGGTGAACTCATACCTAATGATACCACATATAATGAGTCTATAGTCATAGCTAACCTGTTGTCTGGCAGGTTCTGTGACACCTTCAATCCCATGTCCCCACCACACATACTACATGACATCCCTACAACCTGTCCCATGCCTTTTATATCTACAGTCCAAGTCATAAATGACCTCTCTAAGGAGGAAACACAGTATCTGTTGGACCTGCTAACATCCCAGGCTGTGTCCTACATTGGATCCAACAAGGATTACTAACACCATTAGGAACTCCTTGCAATCATAGTGTAACCACCGGCTGCATCCCAGCTGACTGGAAAAGGGCAACTGTTATCCCCTTGCACAGATGTGGTGCATCCACCATCCATGGGAACTATAGACCTATTAGCCTGAGTAGCCATATCTGTAAGCCCATGGGGCAAATCATCATGGACATGATCAGCAAAGATATATGTAATACAGAAACAGTTGACCTTACACAGTTTGGATTTCTGAAAGGAAGATCATTCCTGTTCAAACTGGTGGACACGTATGAGTTGGTCACCAAGAACCTGGATGAGGAGACATCTGTGCATACAACCCCGTGGACTTAGGCAAGCCATGTGACACTATTCCCCCACTCAGGCATCATTGACTAGATCACCCAAGTAAGCATCGACAGTAATATCATTAGAAAGGTCACTAAGTGGCTCACTGATAGAACTCGAAAATAGGGGAATCCACCTACAATAGCTGATATGTAACCAGTGGTGTTCCACAGGGCTCACTCCTAGGTCATCTACTGCTTGGAATCCATTTAACCAAAGTACAAGCATGAAGTGAATGTCTGTGGCTGACAAGGTTGGCTGATGCCTGCAACCTATTGAGTTATGTTAATATCCTACAAGAGGGTCTTCATGAGCAAATGCCTGTTGACATACTCATGGCCATAAACTCCATGCAAGTATGTATGTAGTATCATTTCCACTGATACCACCAATGGTCCTGGTAAGTAACACATCAGTAGCAACACCTTATGTACATACTCACGGGTGACAGACCTGGGTGCACAGGCCTTGCCACACAGGTTTACACTTACTTTACATTAGATCACCATGTTTCCAAAGGGGTAAGAAGGGAATCATATCTTACTTGTGTCATAAGTGAGGACACTGTCACCCAAAAATAACATAATTATAACCTGCATGTACTCTTCCCTCAGAAGGTCAATATTTAAGTGCAGTAGCCATTTAGTTATGTACCTTTCCAAGCACTAGTTGCAACTGCACACAACACAAAGGTTCCTCAAAAGGGAACTTCAAGTTTTCAGTGTCCTATGGGGATTGTCTGAAATGACTGTCATTGTAGCTTGTGTCAT
>NC_056739.1:578925791-579085791 GCF_019279795.1 Protopterus annectens | reverse complement strand
CCAATCCACCTACAGCATGTCTTTGGGATGCAGGAGGAAACTGGAGCACCCGGAGGAAACCCATGCGACCACAGGGAGGACATGCAGACTCTGCACAGAAGGCACCTCAGTTGACACAAGTAAGACATACAATGTATGTTCAATTTCTATGTTACTGTGCTGAGACTGCCTGAAATGCTGATATACCACTGATGAGTTACTGTTACAGCAGTTACAAGGGAACACTGCTGTGCTGGGGGTGGGGGAACAACACCATAATTTCTGCTGGGATACACAATAGTCTGAATATCATGTAACCCCACTGTGTAACACTGATTTTGACTGATGTACCAGTAATCTGTTGCAGTAGGACTGCATGAATATTCCATGCATGAGGCCTAGTGAATAGTAATGTAAACATGATAGTGGAATGGGTATCTGTAGTCCCATGTGGATGTTATTTCTGTCCATGTAGCCCAATATATTCACTTACATAATGTACTAGATCCATAATACAATGACATACCATAATAATCCTTATAAGTACTGTGTAGGTTATGGACTCACCTTGCAAATGCAGCAGGTGACACAACTGTTGTTCTCAGGGCTGACTCTGTCAGATGCAAGTAGTACACAGCCAATACATGGATAGGTGCAGGCTGTGTGGGTTGCCTGCCATCAGTTTTAATTTCTGCATGTGAGCAGGAGTATGGTATCAGTCCCTAGGTCCCCAGGTTGACAGTGAATGAGCTATGCATTGTCTCTTAGCCAAAACCATGGAATACTGTGCATGCCTACGTCTAGCTACAGAGATATCAGGAGGGGGTTCCTCCACTGAATCCTCCTGTGACTGTGGCTGTGGTTATGTAGGCACTGGTGGGGGTTGTGCATCCCTTCCTTTTGCTGATCCTGCTGCAGCTGTTTCCACAGGATCAGATTGTATAACATGGCACATACTGTGAATATCTGTGCACGTGTGGCTGGAATATACTGCAGGGCTCCAACAGATATATTGAGACACCAGAACCATGACTTCAGAAGCCCAAACACATGCTCTGTGATGTTCCTAGTTTGTGCGTGTACCTGATTATGGCATTCGTCTGTGGGTGTATGTGCATTTCTGATGGGTGTCATGAACCATGGTTCTAGGACATAGACAGCATCCCCCAGTAAATGGTCATGGGATGCCCCCCCTAGCAAACATTTGGTACAGCTGTGATGTGTGCCAGATATAGGAGGTGTGATAACTGCCAGGGCTGCCATCACACACATTCAGGGTAATCCCCTGACATTGCACATGATCTGGCAGTTGATGGAGTAGTACTCCTTGTGATTGATGCAGATTTTATCCTGCTCACCAAGTGGTGCCTTGATGTGTACATGAGTGCAATCTATGGCACCCGGTACTTCAGGGTAGTGTGCTGCATGGTAGAACTGTTGCATATTGCTGGCCCTCACCTCAGGAGAGAGAGGAAAATATATGTGCTCACTGGCATGTGGTAGCATAGCATCCAAGAACTGGTGGAGTGTCCAGGATGCAGATGCCTGTGACACCCCCATCATGTCCCCAGTTGGTCTTTGAAAAGTATCTGTAGCTAGCATCCCAAGGGTTACACATACCTGTGTTTTCACTGGGATGGGTTCCCCCTCTGTTGACTCTGGGTATGAGTTGTGGGTGGCAGAGCTCAGCGAGTTCTTGTAATATGTCTATGTCCACCCTGTAGCGCTCTACAATCTCCAGCTCATGTAGCTCCTGGAAGGTTACCCTGGACCTGAACACGTTTCTCCTTTTCTGTCTAGGTCTATTGTCAGCAGCAGCAGCACATACAGATGTAGCAGGCCTGCAGCAGCCCCTAGCCTTATCTCAGTTAAAATACTCATGTCTGTACTCCAATGGTCCAGAGTATTAGGGTAAAATCAGAATGTAGGCTGTATGCATACGTTATACAGGTCTGCTGTAGGTCCATCATGTGTGATTGGGTAATTATGATGCATTTCACCTGCGTAGAATGCAATTAACATCATTTAATGCCTCTATTTCAGTGCCCTATGCAGCACTATGCACCGCACAGCATAGCTGGTACAAAATAATAAAAATTCCTTGAATACATCTGCTTTACATTCATTGCTGCCTACCTCATCACTGTCACATGGGTAGTGTGCAGTATGAACATGGTAAGCTATGCACAGCGTGCTGCAGTATAGCTTATACAAAAGTCATAATCAATAATTGAATATATCTGGTTTTAATTACTGGTGTTCTATGTCATCACTGTATCCAGGGTGGTCTTTCCACATGAACAAGCTCAGCTATGCGATGTCCAGCGCAAACACAATGTCAATACTACCAACATAAAAATTTCAGCAAAACGCAAATTAAAGGTCATGCTGCTTAACACTAGGAGTCTAAACATGAAGCTATACTCATTGCAAGCATTCTTAACCTGGGTCAAAGCTGTGGAGAGCACCCCAGCCTTACCTGGTTACTTATCCTATTACACATTCAGTCCCCAAACTGTGTGCAGCAAAGCCAAAGGAGGTGGAGTTTCAATATATATTGAAGACATACACACCTCCAGGCTGGTCAAACAGTATGACACACAGGAGACACTCCAGGTGCAGTTAACCATTGACAAGACCCCTATTCAAATTATAGCTAGCTACAGGCCCCCAAATTTGACTCAAGATGCCCACTTCACCTATCTGGACATCTTCATATCTATCAAGAGTCAACCCTTTACCCTGATCCTGGGTGACTTTAATTACCCAACCATAGATTGGAAAAACTACTCATGCCAGAACACAAATGCCCAGAGATTCCTCGATTTTATCAATGCAAATGCCTTGGAACAGCTAGTTGATACCCCCACAAGAGGTGATAATATCTTGGACTTGGTGGTAACCAACATGAGTAACAACTGCAGCACCCTTACAGTATCATCCTCCCTGGTAAGATCTGACCATAAAGCAGTCACTTTAGAAGTCAGAATCTTCCCTGACCCCCCTCTAGCTAGGGTCAAACAAAAAAAACTTCTCCAAAGCTGATTATAACCTCCTGAGGGATAGTATAAACAGCTTCACTGCCCCCTCCCCCACTGTAGGAACTGGCACCAATGTCCAAATCTACACCAAAGTACTATATGAGCATTTATATAGATGCATTGAATTAGGAATACCAGACAGGACAAAATCATCCTCCGCAAGGAAGAGTAAACCTGTCTGGTGGACATCTGCAATAAATAAACTATATAGCAAAAGGAAAAAAATTGCTGTCCAGGACCAAGAAGAAACACCTGTCCAATTGGAAGCAATCTCTCCTTAGCCTGAATAAGCAAATAAGAGTACTAGTGAAATCCGCTAAAGCCAGCTTCAAGTCCAAATTGCCCACATCTACTGTAGACAGTCATAAGGCCTTCTTATCATATGTCCAAAATCTCAAAGGAAGCACCCAGATCTGTACAGAACTGGTGGTCAAGGACACCACATACACAAATGTTGTAGATATAGCCAATCCACTAGCTGGCAGATTCAGTGAAAACGTCTCCCCTCTGTCCCCCATCAGTAAATCAGGACATCCCAGTACCTGCCCAACACCCCTTATCTCTAGGGAACAGGTCATCACTGCCCTCTCAGAGGCAAAAAATACAGCCTCCATGGGCCCCGATAACATCCCTGGCTGCATCTACATGAACTCAGGCATGAACTTGCAGCACCATTAGGGATCCTATTCAACCAACGCCTGAGTACCTGCTTTGTCCCAGCCAAGTGGAGGACAGCCACTGTCATCCCTTTACACAAAGGTGGAGCATCCACCGATCTGGGAAATTATAGACCCATCAGTCTAACTAGCCTGATCTGCAAGGCCATGGAACGGATTACCATGGACCTCATTAACAGGGACATTGACAACCTCCAAACACTTGACCCCACAGAGTTTGGCTTTGTCAAGGGGAGGTTATGTCTGTTAAATCTGGTCAACTTCTTTGAGACAATCACAAAAGCCATCGACGAGGGGAAGACGGTGCACACCACCTACCTTGACCTGGCCAAAGCCTTTCACACTATTCCTCACTTGGGCAAAGTAGATAAACTCTCTCAACTAGGCATCAATCCATATGTTACCAGCTGGGTAGCAAACTGGCTCACTGATAGAACCCACCTAATCAAAATAGGGGAAGCCACCTCAAGCAGTTGACCCGTAATGAGTGGCATACCCCAGGGATCGGTCTTCGGGCCTCTGTTATTCGGGATATAATTCTCTGAGGTGCAGGCCAAAACCAGTGAACTATGGCTGACCAAGTTTGCAGATTACTGCAAGCTGGGTGCAGTCATAAATTCCCCAAGTGAAGTGGATGACCTCCAAGAGTGTCTCACCCAAACAAATAACTGGTACTAGAATCATGGCCTCAAGCTGAATGGCAAAAAATGCATTATCATCCCCTTTGGAAAGAATGACATCACCTCATATTATCACATTAATAATAAATGTCTTAAGGATACAATCAGTAGTAAGGGATTTGGGCACCCAGGGTGATAGCAACCTGACTTTTGACCACCATATTGGTTCCGTTGTACGGAAAGCTTTCTGCATGGCCCACCTCATAAGTAAGGGTATCGCATCTAGGGACAAAGAGGTCATAACATCCCTGTATTCTTCCCTTATAAGGTCAATTATTGAGTACAATGCCCCCTTTGGCATGTACCTCACAAAGCACATGCAGCAGCATCTGGAAAGACCACAGAGGTTCCTCACCAGAAGAATCCAGGGCCTCAATCATTTACCCTACAACAGATAGGCTAAAAGCCCTATCCCTCTACTCAGTTTCATACAAACTCCTCAGGGTGGCCTCTGTTTGGCATATAAAGCAATCTCAGACCCTGCCTTGAAGGGACTGCTGCATATCCGCAAGTCAAGCTCTACTCAAGCAACCTGCACATGTGGCCTCAACCTGGTCTGTTAATCAATAGAACTTGGTGGGGCAGATTTGTGTCACAGAGACTCCCCCACTGTGGAATAGACTCCCTCTCCACATCAAGGAGAGTACCTCATTATCCCTTTGTAAGTGCAACCTGGATAACTGGATGGGAAACAGAAAATACATCCCTGGGATTCCACCCGTGTCTCTGCTGGACAGGGGCTCTGGGTGCTGATGTGTCTAAACATGGGCTAAACTCTTGGCTAGGCTTATAAGGGCCTCAGGGCCAATAGCTTAGTAACCTCCTATGATCCTATGATCCTATTAGAATTAAACAATCCTAAAAGTAACAGGACACAACCCTTTGTGGCATCCACATCCAGTGACAATATCAACATGGTGTGGGAGCCTACACGATGTGGATATGCGGACACACTTAATCCTTTTTCCTGTTCAACACACCCACCTCATTTGGATACATATCCATGCTGACAGCCTGGAAACTACACAGTTCATAGCCATATGAACTGGGCAACAGCACCAGTGCACCACTGTATGGACCCGATCCAAGGTCCTATAATGCATTTCTGACAAATATTGGAAAATGCTTTTTTTCCAATTTTTAAAATTTTCTATTAAGCATATTTGTATGCTGCAGCTCCTAGTGCAAACATGCCAAGATTATTAAAAAAAATTATTATTAATTTAACTTATTCCCTTCCTCTTTCTGACATTGACAATATTAGTTTTGCACATATCTGTATGTGGTATAACATTTTCAGGGGAGGTATGTCTGTATTTCTGGAGTTTTACATCCCTTTCTGTCTGTATAGTCTCCTGTAAATGTAAAATTCCATGTACACTATGGACACTGACAAAGAGTCTACAGGGGTGCCTTACTGCTTGTTGGATCACTCAACCTTCCTCATTTGCATAAGATTCACCTACTTATGAGGTAATTTGCATTCCTCGGAATTTTCCCTGTTTGCACATGCATGAGCTCAGCTAAGCGACACATACTGAATTTAAAAATGTTCGCGCTCATGTACTCATCGCTCCAGTATGCATACACTAAAAAAATCATGTAGGCTTTATTGAATTCCCGCCAATGTCTCAATCACTATTTGGCAGTGCACACTCAATTTTTTCAGTAAATAATTCACGAGTCCTGAGATAAATACTACATCTACATTCTACTATTAAGGGTGTAAATGCAACCTAGTGTTGAAGTTATCTGTGCTATTCTGTCCATATCTATGCAGGGTGTTTTGGTAGCAGCATCTTTTTGGTGACAGCAGATGTCACTTATCTAGAGAAACAGTTATCATTTCTATTTCTGATGTAATACTAACTCAACACAGGTAACCTGAAGATAACAATTTTAATATACTACATATAAAATTAACATAGTGCATTCTGGTATTCTGCATATTCTAAACTGCATATAAGCCATTTTGGGACTTGTTAATCCACTACACTTTGGAGTTTATATTTCTGACATGTCATTTTGTATAGGGAACAGATCACCTACCTGCAGATGACAATAAGACTGGGGCATCAGTCAATGATGATAGAGGTAATAGTCTGCAGAAGGACCTGGTGAGAAAAAGTAAGTGAGAAGAAAAATAGAAGACTTACTAGAAAAAAGTACACATTTCAGCATGAAGGAGTGACAGTAACAACAGTAAACTAGAAGACGTTCAGTGATGGCTATCACACAAAGAATATATTAGGACATATTTGTAAGGGAGGCAGCAGTAGCAGACAAAATGTTAAGATGTAGTCCTAGGAATTTTGGTTAAATCTCTGTTATGGCTGTCAGTAATCTAGGTTATGTATGAAATTCTCCTCAGTGCCTCAGTTTATGTCTTAGTTACTTATTTCTATATTTAATAATTCTGTAAGGAAATCACTATATAGTTTTCAAATTTTCCTTACATTTTCAATAGTCTTACATTCTTTTCCTTTGATCTTTGTTTAAGTCTAGGCAGCCCAAAAAATAATTATTAGTTACTGTTTATGAAGAAATAAGGTCACCTATTCAGCCTCTATTAGTGAAAACAGTCACTGCTTACATAATCTCTGTTCATAATTCAGTTCTCAAGCCATAAACATGTTGTGCTATCATCCCCTGAAATATTTCTAGCTAAAATTGTATTTTGGAATATGGAGTTTATATGGAATAATAGTAATCCAACAAGAACATCAGTAAACTGCAATAAAGATGAATTAAAACCTCAGTAGGCAAACAATCATCTTGTGCCCACCTAGGTTTGCTATCAATATATTGAACAGCAAAATAATTTCTGTTCGACATATTGAAAACAAACCTCAGAAGTCAAAATAAAGAACAAGTCACAATGTCAAATCAGCTGAATGAACTCAGCAGATTCGACATTTTTTCTGAACACATCACGTGATGTCCATATAGGAACTCATGTAAAGTAAACTGCTATACCTAACATCACATTTTTAAAGAGGGGCAAGCCCCCTGTGCCCCCCACACCCCCTGCTAACTGTATATTACAACTCTGAGATCGCACTACAGTGAGAAAAGGGATGAATGTCTCAAACCGCACTGTACCGTGATCTCTGCACAGTTCTTTGAATTTATATTAGTGAATGCACAGTGCATTCGCTAATACAAACTTTCGAACATTGAGATGTTCAACCAGATGGAAATTTGAACATCTATGTTTTGAATTTTCCATCTCCGTGCATCTCAACTCGAGATTATGATATTAAACCACCCACCTATGCATACGTTATCAATATCATCTTTGAGGTACATCCAGCTATATATATTAGGAAACTCAGATCTTTAAATTGAGAGACCTGTTCCCTACTGATATTGCCAATATGATAAATCTTGTCTACTGTCTTTAACCCAAATGAACTATCTTTAGTTTTTGTAGCATTAATCTTCATTTTATTTAATATGCACAATGGAGGAACCCTTTGAAAGATGTTTGCAAAAGGCTGCATCTTTGATATATAAGACAGTCTTCACCAGCTTTACATCATCTGAGTAAACTGAATAGATAACAGACTCATCTAGGATGCTATCAGTCAAATAAATATTAATATGCAAAGACCTAGTATTTACTCCCGTTGTTCACCCTGATTAACTGCTTTCCAGTTTCTCCTCTCAAGGCCATTTGATAGTGAAGGTTTATTTTCCAGATTTTAGACATGTTTAAAAGAGTTTGATGCTCCACAGTGCCAAAAGCATGGGAAGCACTTACGTATATCATATAAGTTGACAAGCCTTAATTCAGTGCAGACGTAATGCTGTTATTAAAAAGATTCTTACAGGTGCTGGTAAGTCTTTCTAAACAAATATAGTGATGAATGTTTATAAATTCATCATCTCTTGGTTTGTCAGTAAATAATTGTAGCACTATTCTTCCTTTTACTTTTCACTGCATGACAGCACGTGGATAATATAATTCTTCATGTCAGACTTGCAGTCTTTACAGGTTTGCAGTCTTTACATTTAATTATGGGCCTCAGCTCTGCCTTTTGCCCCAAATGTGATAGACTAAAACATTACTTATAGCTATTAACAAATATTAATAATAAGGATCTTTCTAGCTCATGTAACATTTTAAGGACTGCTTTGGTTATGTCATCCTGCCCTAAGACATTTTTAATATCTTTTTAATAAAACTGCATCTGACAAATTGCTCACATCATGTGTTTCTGTATGACAGGGTTACTTTTGGCTGTGTTTTCACAGGTTTAAAAATATGTACATAAAAGTAAAGTAAAGTGACTTTCAAATACAGGTGGTTTACTTACAGCAGTTAGATCTTTTTATTGTTATCACTGAATGCCAATAGAAATTATTGATGTTGTCTGGTTTATTTTTTATTTATGTGTTAACCTTATAAGTGAACTGGCCCATTATGAGCTTTTTCATCCATGGCCTGGACCACAAGAGCATGTGTAAATGCAATCTATATGAATAAATCAGAGTAGCCAATCAACTACCATATTTATGGAAAGAAACCAAAGCACAAGAAGAACCCCACAAGATATGGGAACAACTGAAAACTCAATACAGACAGTGATGGAAAGTCAAGACTGAACTCCACACCCTGGAAGTTGTGAAGGCAGATAAACACAAAGCTATCATGCTTTGTCTTTATCATATGTTCATAAGTCTTGCTCAGATTTAATAATGTGCTTTTTTAATACTACTTTAATGTTTTTTGGCCAGTTTATAAAACTGGAAATTCTGATTGGTAATCTGTCTCTGTTTTGTCTAACATCTGGCACTTGGTATAGAGGGTTAAGGCTGTGAACTGCAATTCATGTAGCAGAGGGTTTGATTCCCTCATTCTGCATTTGTCTGCTGTGTGACATTGAGCTAGTCACTTAACCAAACATTGCTCCCAGGCTTCCCCTAAAAAGAATAATGTGTCCAGTGTGCTCACCTGGTTAACAAATGGGTGTTAGTATTTATTATATGCACTGTTTTTAATTTATTGGTTAATGTAGGCAATTTACTCTTTAGATCTGGCCTTTTCGAAGATATGGATTTCTTAACTACCACAAAGGAGTTGATCTTAACTTTAAGCATTTCCCATGTTTTATTTCATTGGAGTTCAGGCTTTCCATCCCTATCCCTTTTTGCCAATTTAAATTTTTGAGGAATTCCTTCAGTCCATGTAATAAAACGTAAGCACATAATGGATTGTTCCTTCATCTTTCTGTTTACCCAATTTAACTGCTACAATCTCAGCTATGATGATTAGATGGTCAATACATGATAAAGAACAGCATAATTTATAAACTACACATTTCATCCTTATTTGCAGAAGGAATGCCAAATTTAATCAACCCTAATGTAGGATTTACTGATCACTTGACTTAAATATAAATAATTTATGTAAGACATGAATATTAAAAAAATTTCTTATTAAAAAAATCTTTAACTTAATACTATTGTTAAAAGTGTCCTATGGTGTATATATATATATATATATATATATATATATATATATATATATATATATATATATATATATATATGTATATATAAGCACTACAGAATCCTGAAAGACCAAAATCATGAAGACCAAAATCAGGAAAGTTCAAAATACTGAAAACTCAAAATCCTGAAAACACACAGGATACCAACACTTACTATATTCCAGCACAAGTACATACAGAAACAAATAAAACACAAACTATATTACTGTTCTCCAAGTATAAGCAGGGGGGCAAGCCCCCCTGCGCCCCCACACCCCCTGCTACTTAAATATATCAACTCCAAAATTGCACTTAGTATAGTGAAGTGCCATCTTGGAGTTGATATATTTAAGTAGCAGGGGGTGTGGGGGCATAGCCCTCCACATGGGGGTTGCAGGCTTGTCCCCCTGCATATAGTTGAAGGGTAATATGTATTTGTATGTACTTGTGCTTGAATATAGTGAGTGTTGGTATCCTGCGTGTTTTCAGGATTTTTAGTTTTCAGTATTTTTGAACTATCAGGATTTTGGTCTCAGGACTTTGGTCTTCAGGGTTTTGGTCTTTCAGGATTCTGTACCACTCCTATAAACATATACATATATATATATATATATATATATATATATATATATATATATATAAATGCATACATACATATATATATATATATACATACACATATATATATGTGTGTGTGTGTGTGTGTGTGTGTGTGTGTGTGTGTGTATATATATATATATATATATATATATATATATATATATATATGTATATATATATATATATATATATATATATATATATATATATATGCATGTATATATATATATATATATGCATGTATATATATATATATATATATATATATATATATATATATATATATATATATGTGTGTGTGTATATATTTGGCAAATTTACATTCTCCTACATTGCTTTGTTGGTGATAGTTAGCCTAATAAAACAAATGTAGATCTTTATCAGATTATCACAATCCTATTATAAACATTTGGGTGCTGCTTGTGTGCAAGTTACAATAATATAACCATTAAATACTTTTAGTATAAGCATAACACAAACAATTTTTTTTATTGCCATACTAAAAACTGTTCTTTTAAACTTTCCCTAACATATAAAGACATCCCAATTCCTAGCTGCTAGTTATTTATCCTATTGCAGTTATATATCATATAAACAGCTAAAGGACAGGCCTACTTTGTGTTCTGAAACCATGTTTGAGTGATTACACTGATAATAAAATTATTACTTCATATCTTTCAATGCCACAGCGGGTATTTGTTTTTTAAAATTGGTGGTAATGATTCTCACATTATCATTAACTGTACTATCATCTCTGACCATACCTCTCAACTTTTTAGAGCAAGAAATCTGGACAAAGCCATAAATAAAAGTGGGACAAAGGCCCAAAAATAGGAACAATTTTAAATACTGTTCTTACAAACTTAGAAAGTTGATAGAATAACAGGTTTTACACTAGCATTAATTTTCTAAAGGGTATGAAGTTTGAAACTCAAATGTCTGTCATTATTTTCTAACTTCAAACTTTAATCATTTGCTACTAATTTGCCAGAAAACTACAATTTTATGAAAAACGGACCAAAAATATGAGGCAAAAATCTGGACAGTTTGTAAAAGTCTGTACAGTTGAGAGGTATGTCTCTGACTAATGACTTTACTGACAATAAATGAGATATAGCATCTCATACTGTTAAAAATGAATTTGAAAGGAATCATTTCCCAAGTAGGAAAAATTAGAGTCCATCATATTCCAAACACTGAGGTTTCAAATTCCTTAAAATGTGTTGTAGAATTACTAATTATCTACTGTGTAAAACTTGGATATATGGCTTCTGTTCATTCACCTGAAACTAAAGGTTCATTTTAGACCACTAGAAAAATATAGAGCCTTTTATCACTGATAAATACCAACACATTGCTGATTTGTTTAGTTACTCCCACACAACATTTCTGTCTTAGGTCACTGATACTCAGTTGCACTGCAATTATATTAATTTTTCATTTGTTTATTTATGATTTTTTTCTTAACCTTTCCCTGCACCTTTCCCCTTTGACTAGCACAATTCTTCCTGACAGATTAATAAATCTTTCCATCTCACAATAGAATACTGCACAAAGGATAAACTCTTTGAATGAAACCAAGTCTGAGTTTTGTTCTCCAATTCCACTAGGGCCTGATTTTTCTCTCATAATAACATTCTCTTATTTGTGAAAGGAACTTCTTGCATTCCTCTGCTGATAGATTTTACAACTCTTGTCATTTTTCCTGGCCATGATATTTTAACATTTTCTCTCCAACAGGTTATTTATTTTTTGTTTTGTACTCCTCGTACTTTTTGCTTTTTCAGTTACTTCACTGTCTTGTTCAACTAATACTCTCTCCATCTTATTGGTATCCTCATTGTTACTTCCTCCTTCATGCAGTATCTGATTGTGCACTAACTTTTATAAGTATACCTACTTTAATTCACCTGGAGGTATCTCTCTCCTTTCAAAACTCCTTTTCCATTTGTGTTTTTTACCTTTAAAATGTTTTCTTCACCATCATTAACACAGGAAAATAATTTAATAGTCTGCACAGATTCTAAATTAAGCATATAATTTATTATTTTATCTAGTGTTTACATAAATAAAGGCAAAGTGCTGCCATAAAAATATGTTTTACAGAGATAACTTAATCATTATGTATTCCAGTTTGCAGCAATTTTCCCTTTCAGCACACTTCTTTGTGTGTCTTCAGTTATTTTTGAGTTAGTGTATAATTTATTCTTTGGTTATTAAATTTATTTTCTGTATTTAGACTGCATAGCCATTTCAGCTCAATCCTTCAGCCAAGTACATAATTAAAAATAGAAAATCAAGATCCACAAAAAAGTGATCCAATTATTTTGTCTCTAAGCACTTTTATTAACAATAATGGATTTTAATTTTATTAGCCTATAACAATTAAATAATAACCTTCATCCAAAGCATCTGTTGATTAGAAAATGTTTCACAGTTATTACCTTTCAGTATTTATATAGCATTTATATTTTATCAGATTGACATTTACAAAGGCATTGAATTTATACATGCTGGTTTGCTTAAAAGGCTGCCTCTCCTAAAATGTAAAAAAAAAAAAAAAATCCAATGGCTATGAAGACCATTAGCACAGAGATTTAATACAAATACAAATCACATGTATGCTGCAATTAATCAGTAAATACTTGCTCTGTTTTTCATTTGTGTTATGTAACTACAAGCATTATTTTTTATTTTAATTTTCACTGACCTGCAAATGTTCTGAAAAGAAATATAACAATAAAAAGCAGATTGTGTATCCTCTTCTGTAAAACATCTCAATAGGAAAAAATAGAATATCTTCTCTGTTTTGATGTAAATTACTTTTATCAAAAATTATCTTTCTAATAGATTAAAACAAACAGGTATTTCATATTTTGTCCACACAGGTTATAACGTGTCTCTTAATGTATTTAAAAACATACATAACCCACAGTATATTATACTAAAAGAGATGTAGCAGCTGAAACATATGCAGTAAATTGCCTCTCTTAACAGAAAAAAAAAACAATAGCACAGGTGTCCATAAAATCAGATGGTAAACTGTTCATAAAGTTAACATTTTGTACAAACATTCAGTCCAACATGAAATAAAACAATCAAGGCATCCTAAGTAATTGCAGTAAGCAATAACATTGGTGACAATAAACATTAACAAAAATAAAATTAACATTTTACTTATAATTTATTCTTTGTTGACCACTTTAGCCCCAGTAGGACAGTGGTTTCTTTTCTGGGGAGACCTGAGGTGATATTTATACTACTATGGGAAATTTGGCCAGGGCATGAGGGAACTTCCCTGTTATCATTGTTGCAAGTGGGACCATTTTACAGGAGCACTTCCTGTTTCAGTTCCCGGTACAGAGGTGGGACAGAGAAACAGGAAGGCAAATGGAGAAAGAAGGAGATAATGGAGGAGAAAGCAAATATTAAGACTAGAGAATGTGTGCAGGATTCTGAGGAGTTGTTTCAAAGAAATCTGTTTGCTGGAGAGATTGAGTCGGCAAATCATGTATGTATAATTATAACCCTGCATTCAAGAAGGTTGTAGGATGATTTATTTAAAGAAATAGTGATGCAGAGTGAGACAGGAAATGAAGGAGATGTTTCCTGGGGTACATTATGGTGAAAATACAAAAAGGAGGATGTTGAGACAATCCTGAAGAATACTGGTGAGATGCAAAAGAAAACATATACAGGGAAAGTAAAAGAAGGAAAAGGGGAGTAGCAGAAAAGAAGGCAGAAGAAAACGAAAAAGAGAAGTGCATAGTAAGCATTCAAAGTAAAGAAGACAAAGAAATGTACAGGTATGAAGTGTCGGATACTTAATAGCTCCTTTGGGTGTAAAAGCACATGAGATAAGAGAATTTATTCTTACTAACAAAGAGATATTTTCTGACATTATATTTGAGACTGTTTTTTCAATGGAAAATTTTCTTAGAGAATATGAGAAAAGAAAGACTGCAACTCATTGAATCTTTATGTGATAAAAGTATTTGACAGGGAAACAGAACAGAAAATTCATGTACAATTTCAAACAGAGGTGGAATGAGAGACTTTCAAAGGGCATTTGAAAACTTTATGTAAAGAAGTACTGGACATTGCAAACGTTTCTGATAAAGGGGTTTATGGACCAATGGCTAGTACTGTAATATCGTGTTAAAATTGAAAAGAGAAAAAAATATACATATACCAAGCATAATAAATGTGGAGGGGAATAGGGGTGTCGTAGAATACTGTGGACAACCCATTTTTTTGTGTGTGTGAAAGAAGGACATTTGATAAATAACTGTGATAAAAGAAAATATCATATTTGTGGGGAAGTGGGACATAATGCAAAAAAATGTGAATTGAAATGTCATAAATGTAACAAAATGGAATATTTATGGATGGATTGCAAATATGAAATTAAGGGTAAGGAAGAAGAAAGAGAAGACAATGAAAAAAGAGAAGAACTTTTAGAAGTTGTAGAAATAGAAAAAAAAGATGAGAAAAAAATAGTAGAGGACATAGAAGAAGGTTCTGAAATAAGTGATGAAGATGACATACATTGGGAGGTTGTTAAAAAAAATTCTATTGGCAAAAAAGTAAAAGACAGAAAAAGAACATTTAAAGGGATACAGCTAATGATTATGGGTTGGTCTTACAGTGTTAGAGTCTCACCTTTGGGAGGAAAACTGTCTAAACCTAGAATGGCCTATTAAGGCAGGTAGTCTAATAGTTAACTATGAACTTATGAAACCACAAATCTAAGGAAACAGAAAAAATAAAAAATTAGAGTGCTGTCTATAAATTTAAATAGTATTACAAATATAGTAAGAAGAATAAGGGTTTTGAAGTGGTGTAATACATGTGATGTGAATGTGATTATATGAGAAGACACAAGATTTTTTACAAATAAAGAAGGATTATAAATAGAAAAACTATGGGGAGAAAAGATAACATGAAATTTGGGAAATGAGAGTTGTTCTGGAATAGCTGTATTCCGTAGAAATACATTAAAGATATTAGCTGTAACTTTAGCAAAAATGGGAAGATTAACCATTGTAGTTTTAAAATGGAAAGAACAAGTATACTCTTTGTATTAGTTATGAATGTGACATTATGTGAAATGAATCGCCAAATGAAGGAGGCAGTATATGTAACACCTGAAGATAAGAATTCTGTTCTATTAATGTATGCAGATGACATTATGATAATTGCAAAAAATAAAATTTAGACAAAAGAAGTAATAATTTGCACAAATGAATGTACAGAAGTTATAGTGATGGTTTTAAATATAGAGAAAAGTAAAGGTTTAGGTGATGTAGTGCAGACAGGGGCTTATATATTTTACAATGAATGAAAATTCTATGTTAGGTATAAAATTTGGGAATAAAAATGTAAGTAAAATTCAATGTATAAAAACAATAGAAGAAATAAAACAAACCTGTCTTTTCTGAAGAACATATAAATTATCATTCAGAAAAAAAGGCTTATTTGATAAATTCAGTACTAATGGGAAATCCTTGGTTACAGTCAAGGTGTCCCACAGGGCTCTGAACTAGGCCATTACTTGTTTGGATTGTATCTTTCAGACCTTACTTTTTCATCTGAGGTGTTCTACAGTCTATATGCTGACCGACCCGAAATTGGGTAAACTGATTACAAGTGTTACAGATAAGGCATGTCTGCAAAATAATTTGATTAAATTGACCATTTGGGCACAGGAGAATAATATGTTGATAAATACATCAAAAACTAAGCATATGAGATTTGGAAAACATCAACCGAAAGGTAAATATTTAATACAGCACACAGTGATAGAAACTGTAGACTCATTTAAGAACCTGGGACTATGGGTAGATTCAGCTATGAGTTTTTCTAATCATATCAACCAATTGGCTAATGATAGTTATAGAACTACAGGTTGTATAAAAAGATTTATAAAGTCTAGGAAATCAAACATAATGAAGTCATTGTTTGTTAGTTACATTAGATCCAAACTTGAGTATGAAATAACAATATGGAAACCCTATAGGAAAACAAGCATGAATAAACTGGAAAGCGTACAGCGGAAATATGCTAAGGGCATCCATGGATGTGAAAATCTAAGTTATTATGAAAGACTAAAATATCTGAACTTGTACAGTGTCTCTTACAGATATTTAAGAGGAGATCTTATTCAGGTATATAGGGCATTTAGGGACAACTACCTTTGGGAATGTTTGGAGTTATCAAAAAGTACTAGAGAATCGTAAAATAACCTATGTAGAAGATACTATAGGAATGAGAATTGTACTAATTGGTTCTCTGACAGAGTAGCTGATGCTTGGAACAGACTACCAAATTACATTAAAGCAAGTACTAGTTTAGATATTTTTAAGAACAGCTTGGACATTTATTATGGGAGCAAGTGCTTTGGCATATTGACAAGCTACAAGGGCTTTAATGCCTGTGCTTGAAACATTTGTATGTATGTATGTATGTATGTATGTATGTATGTATGTAACAGCATACTTAGCGAGTGTATTTATGTTGCCAACAGTATTTGAAAATGAATTAAATTTGCAGATAATTTTTTATATTTATATGGAGTTCTAGATTAAACCCTGTAAAAAGGGTAGTTTTGTATGTAAATAAAGAGGAAGGAGGCTTTGTGTTAATTTACCAGGTGGTATATGCTACCTCATTAAATTTTTACAAAATGTTAAAGTGGATAAATGAAAAGTACAAGAGATTAGAAGTGGAATTGTGGAAATATAAGTATGATAAATTTTGGGGGTATGGTAAAAGAGAGTGAACAAGAAAAAGAGTGTATAAATGAAGAAATAAAATGTTACCAAGAAAAAATATTTTTGTGGAAAATAAAAACTGATAATATAGAATAAGATATAAAAGTATGATATAAAAATGTAATGAAAAAACATTACTATGCAAAACCATGGGAAAATCTAATAATGGATATTATGAATATGTGTAAATATATTTGTATATTTATATATTTGTAAATGTTTATAAATATATAAATGTGTCGTAAATAAGAGTTCTTTTTGTATATAAATAAAGGACACCTTCTCTTTTTGATGGGCACCATGGGATCTTTTTATATCCACCTGAATGTCCACCAACTCAGGCAGATGAAATCTCAGTTTAACATCTAATCTAAAGGATGACGCACTCAGGAGTGTGCAATGGGAGTGCTTACATGAGGAAATGTGGTAGTTGTTCATTATGCAAATTTATCGATGTAGGAGAACTTTTTGTGATCAAAGGTAACCATTTCAGAATTAAAGGGAAATATAACTGCTTATGGGGCCCTTTGGCAAAAATGCCTTACTTTTTATATTGGTAAATCTGAGAGAAAACTTAGAGGTAGAATGTATGAACACCATTGTGAGACCCAAAAGATAAAAATGATGAATGCTTTATACAAGCATGTTTTAGACTACCCAGGCAATAATTTTATATTGATTGTTATTGAAAAGGTTGAGCATAATATGAGGGGTGGCCATGGTCCTTACACTTAGAGAAACACAAACCTTGTTTGATTTTATATTTTAATGCTGTTGAGTGGTCTGGACTAAATGAACTGACACATATAGGCTGACTTTTAAAATTAAAAGCCCAAGTTAGATGATTTTATCTTTATGTATTTACACACATATCTATAGATGTATATTTATATTGGTTCATAGTACGTTTTTAGCTTTATACTTATGTATTTATTAATTATGTTTGGTTATTACAAGTGTATGCTATTAGTAATCTGTCCTATTTAAATTAATTTAGGTGACATCATGTGACTTGTTTGACACAGCTATATAAGTGTGAACTTCACTAGATTTTTTATCTGATGAAGTATCATATTTTATTGGGATGAATGCGCGTATCTTAATTTTTTACTAATAAATTGTGGCTTTTTCCCCAACACTATCCAGCTCTTTGTTTTTGTGTTTTTACCTTGGAGGAATGTGTTAAAAACAGTACGAAAGGAGGGAAAAAAACAAGACCCTATATAAACAGAATATAAAAAAGGTTTAGGGTAGGAGTTAGAGAAACTATGCATATAACTTAGTAAAATTTGTCAATGACAAGAAATCTTTTTCAGCTCATTTTAAGTAATTAATCAACTATGAATCTATAAACCTATAATGATGTAGCATGTGAATAAGCAAAAATAAACACATAAATAAATAAAAATAGAAAAATAAACTTTTCTGACTATTTCATGGTTGAGGGACTACCTAATTTCCCACTTGAAGGTTTCTATCCAATAACCCAAAAAGCACTGGTGACTAATGCACTCAACAAGGTTTAAAAAGGTTCTGCTCTTGGCCCATATACTATTAGTATCTGTTTTGTATACATGATTAAGGATTCACTAAACTCAGTTTTATTCGACCTTTTCCATCAAACATTGAAAATTAGTTCTCCCCAATACAGAATTGGTTATGTTATTCCAGTATATAAAAAGAGCAGGGTAGACAAAGCAGAAAGTTATATACCTGTCAGCTTGATCTGTATTATTTGCAATATTTTTGAAAATACTATATTATATTATTGAGAGAATAGCAAGATCTCTTCTTCCATTGATATGCACTAACATGGCTATGAACCAGAGATCCCGTGTGACTAATAATATCCTTTTACTCAGAAGTTGTTGTACCTATGGACATGGATCTATCAATAGATGTTATCTTCTTACACCTTACTAAGGTATTTGACTCTGTTACCTGTAATTGGTGGTGCTGCGGCAGCATTGTCGCCTCACATTAAGATGTTGTCCTGTTCGATTTTCAGCTAGAGTGTCTTCTGTGTGGAAACATGCATGAATGGGCATACCTTCATTGAAGGTTGTCCATCAGGGCTGGCAACTCGGCATATAAAAATCTACTGCCAGTTATTAGCGGACCGGAGTTCCGCTGTGGTGACCTCTAACCGGGAAAAGCTGAAAGACACAACAACAACCTGTAATTTTTATTTTAATAACAACTACGAACAGTAGGGCATTACTGAGTATATTATATCTTGTGTCAATAGTAGAAGATCAGCCATTAGATGAAAAGGAGTGATATCACCTGAATATGAGACACCCATAAGAGTCACACAGGAACTGCCTGTATTGAATTCATACTTGTTTGTTATTTTTATGTGCACCTTCTCAGTGGATGCCTGTTGCTAGGTTTATAAATGACTCCAAGATATCTTGAATAGTTACTAATAAGTATATTCAGGCAAAATTTTAAAAGAATATTGACAAAAAATTCACTTGTGGGCAACACTGTATAAATTTTTTTTTAATCCTAAGAAATGCAAACATTTGCGTGTAGGCAGGGGAAACATCAGACACCTATGTACAATAGCTGATCTCATAACAAAGTGCCACTATTTTAATAAGAAGAAGGAACATAGCAACAGTACTTTGGAAAGCAATGACATTGACCATAACTGGCTTAGACATACACATTTAAGAAGATACACTTAAAAGTTCTTGACACCTTTTGTGAGTACTTAATACTGCCCACCTACCAAATCGAGCAGGCTGTACATGATAACCCTGGTGTAAATCTATGTTTACCCATCTAATCATCAAACCTAGCCTTAAATACTGACAGAGTAATACTGTACTTTACCTGGTGTGAACTTATTGAATAGGCTGGAAACACGTTGAGTTAGGAACCTACCTCTCCCATGAATTTTATTTATTTATTGGTGTAGATTTGGGTCCTTAGTGTGAGTGTTTGTAGAGCCAGTGGTTTTACAAAGAAATAAGAGGTCAGCTAGGACTGCTTCTTTCATGGGTCAAAATTTAATACCCAGGTCACCTCACAGCAACATGTGGCTATTGAGTAGAAGGAGAATCTTGCTAATCTAATGTGGTAGTTGAAGGATTTAAGGCCTTATTGGCTGAAAATGTTTGGGGCTTTTCAATAAGACTGATATGCTTCGCTCCATATATACTAAAGAGGGCATTCTATTTGATGATGGGTCTGATAGGAGAATACTACAGTAGTAAGGTAACTTCTCTGAATCTTAAAGATTTTCCCTTGTTAGTTAACTAGGCCAGATAGAAGGATTTCCTGACTATGGTGAAAATGTGGTGATCGAATAAGATAGATAACTTGTAACCAAAAACGAAGCACCAACAAAAAATAAAAAATGTATATTCTCCGGCACAATAAAGGTTATCCTTGTAGTGTAGAAACAGGCAGGCAACTCGAAAGCTTCAAAGACTTTATTCCATCAACTCAGCACATACGAAGAAATAACACGAACCAGAACACCATACCATAGAACAATTGAATTAAGCGCTTTCGTCTCCTTACAACGGAGACTTCATCAGAATGAATCTTTTAATTAACAAAGGCTTTTTTATACTAACATCAATCAACAATCACCCTATAAGCTGCTAGTACGCCTTAAAGATAAAGCGCTGCAATACCTTATGCAAGTATACACAATAAAATGCAATTTTCATGACAAAAACCACATATTGCATATTATGCGTTGCTAGTTCCAGGTATGCACATATATACATACATATATGCATAAATAACCCCCCACCACAAAATACATCCAACAAAAATCAAAGTCAAATTGTGTATGTTCTATGTGTAAACTAAGATTGCGAGCGTTAAAACAACAGTAGCTCAGATTTATCCTAGGCTGCATTTCTAAAAAATTGTGTCATAAAGTGCGGCTACAGTGGCTCAAAGACTCGGACCCTAACAAACTCAAATTCATATAACTTCTGTATACAGCTAATAGGCGCCTAAAACTAAAATGCATACAACTAAAAATGCAACTAAAAATGCATACAACTAAACACTAAAAACTAAAAACTAAAAATAATGGCAATGGCATGAATAAGGGGCTCGCCCTAAACAAAGTGGGGGATGGAAACCAATCAACTTATGTATTAAACAAACAAAACAAAACAGACGGAATTTAAACCCCACTTTTAACGAGCTAAAAGACTCTTGAGCTTATAAGGAACTTTACCAATGGGGCACCCTATCCCGACACCAGTCTAAGGGTGTACCCTGAATATCACCTGTATTTTGTTAGGACATACCTTCCATTATATAACATAATGGGTTCATAAACCAGTTTGTAAAAAAGTATAAATTAGTTTAAATAAATATGGCTAAACAAATAGGTAGGTATTGGACAAATGGATGAGTTAAATAAATAATCAAATATATACCAAATTAAATAAGTAAATATATAAATACATAAATATATAAGTATATAAATATAGGTATATAAATATAAATATGAATATATAAATAAATAAATACACAGATATATACTTATAGCAATAAATACAATATTATAGGTACATATATATATATATATTCACTCAAATTGTTCAATGTTAAAAATATTAAAATAAATATGAAAATATAAAAATATTGACATATTAAAATATTAAAATATTAAACTGTTAGATATCTACCAAGCTAAAAAATGTATAATAACATGTATAGCATTTAATAATACAAAAAATATATATATATATATATATACAAAAGATGACACTAATTAAACTATTATGACAATTTATATGTGTGTGTCAACTGGCTTATTTCATTGTATAACTGTACTTTACTGTCCTACATTATCTTGTGATTTGGCATCTTCATATGTTTTCGTCACATCATTTGTTTTTGTAATTTTAGGGTCCGCTGCTAGTATTTTAAGCGCTGGGGTAATGGAAATGTGGTCATTTAAACCTTTTTCACAACACGCATTCAATTTTAGTTGCCAAATCATTTCCCTGTATTCCACCTTTGTTTCCCAGTCACCACCTCTCTCCAGAGGCCCAACAACCTCAAGAACCCAAAATTTAAAATCAGCTTTAACACATTTCATCACATGTCTATACAAGGCATTGTTCTCATTGCGTCTGTTAATGTCTCTAATGTGTTCGTAAATTCTGTTTTTTAATTTTCTTTCTGTTTTACCCACATAGTAACATCCACATTCCTTACAGAACACTATGTAAACTACACCTTTAGTATAGCAACTGCTGTAATGTTTAGATATTAATTTAAGGGGGATGCTTAATATAGTAACCTCCTTACTCTCATGAATATATGCACATTGGGCACATCTCCCACACTTAAAGGTTCCTTGTTTTCTACTAGCCCCATCTACGCAAGCCCCTTTCCCTTCCAATATGCTTTTAATATTAAAATTCCTTCTAAAACTAAATTTCAAATTATTCTTAAAAACCTCAGTTCTACTGGCCATGTGTTTAAACATGTCCCAAATTTCATTCATGCTTCTCCTAAACCATCCAGTACCATAAAAGTACGTGGTGGTTAGGTAAGGTGTATATTTAATTTCCTCAACTGTCTGGTTGTTACTACTAACAACAGTATTATCCAACACTACTGCCTCTGTACTTAAAAGTGGGGCATATTTTCTTTTATTTCTTCCCAACAGTACATACTCCTTCACTGTTGAAACAAGTTCTTTAGGATAACCTCTTTCCATAAATAAACCTTCAAGATAGGTAATTTCCTTAGTAAACTCAACATTGTCCGAAATCATTCTGGCCATCCTAATCATCTGACCCTTAACTATATTTTTCTTCAATTGTTTAGGATGGTCACTATTGTAATGCAAATAAGCATTCGAGAAATGTTCCTTCCTATAAATATGTGATTTATAACAATTATTGTCCTTGTCCTTAATTAATCTAATATCCAGAAAATGTGTTTCGTCCATGTCAATGTTGTGTGTAAACTTTAAAAATGAGGTGGTATTGTTAATGTATTCAACAAATATCTCAATATCTTGCCTTGTACCTTTCCAAATAATAAAAATGTCATCCAAAAACCTGTAGTATTCTACAATATGCTGTTTGAACTCAGTGTTGAAGATAAAATGCCTTTCCCAGTACAGCATGATGGTGTTTGCAAAAATCGGGGCACAAGCGGACCCCATGGCCACCCCTTCCTTCTGGTGATAATAATCACCCTCAAAGTATATAAAATTGTATTTTAAAACCAATTCCATGTACAATAATACATTTCTAAAATCCAAGGCTGATAGCCAGTCCATTTCTAATAAAATCTCCTCAAACCACTCCATCCCAATACCTTGGGGGATGACCGAAAATAGTTCTTTGACGTCAATGGTAATAAAAAACACACTTTCCAGGTAAACACTTTTGCCTATTTTACTTAGAAAGTCCCATGAATCCCTAAGGATATGCTTCCATTTGGAATATATGGGTTTTGTCATTGCATCCACAAATATTGCCATAGGTTGGGTTTTGGACCCATGGGAAGCCACTATGGGTCTAAGTGGGGGGTCAGTCGTGGATTTGTGTACCTTGGGTATTCCAAATATACCCGGTATAACTGGCTTTTTAACATGAAAGTAATTATATAATACCAAATCAATAGATCCAGTTAGTAAATTGTCTTCCAAAATAATATCAATTTTGTTATATTGTATATTAATTTCATTTTTAGAAATAAGACAATAATTCTCATCCTTATCTAGGATTTCTTTCATTTTTCTTATATAGTCCCACTTTTCCATCAAAACTACTCCCCCACCTTTGTCCGGCTTCATCACCCTTATCTCCCTATTCTTACTCAAATCACTTAAAAGCTTTACCTCATCATTACTTAAATTGCTATTAGTAGAGGTCCAAGTCTTATATTCTCTCCAGATTCTATTCATGGCACAATGTTCAAAATTTAAAATTTCATTTTGCAGTGGTGGGTTCCAAGTACTATGTCTAACAAACAACTTTTTACTACCAACGGGATTGGTACTATTCTGTTTTTTGTTTTCATTGTTAATATGTTGAAGATTTAATTTTCTAGAAAACAGCTTAACATCTAACATAAGCCTTTCCACACTGGGTGCCTTAGTAGGAACAAAAGAAAATCCCTTAGTAAACAATTCAAAATGACTAGGTTTAATTTCAATCCCAGAATAATTAAAAATATTAAATTTGTTGTGAGTAAAAATAATCTGCTTGGTATTCCCAGAATTGCCAACCATATTAACTTCACTCTGCTCCATGTCATAGTCTACATTGTCTAAAAAACCTGTTCTTCACCCTTGTTCCTACCTGCAAAATTCTCTCCATTTGTAGCTTGTGCATAAGTTTGTTGGTTCCTATTTCTAAGCCTTTCAGATCTTCTCACTTCATCCACCAACTCAGGTGTACTCATTCTATTACCCACCCGTTCCCCATCCAAAATAGGGAATTCATCATCTAACAGACTGTTGCCTCTGTCTTCAAAATGACCTTGGTTAGAAAAATTCCTATTATATGCAGTGTGCCTATTATACCCATTGTACCCCCCCTGATGTCCCTGCTTGTAACCACCCCTATAATATCGGTCATAGGTAGGTATATCCCCCTCCCCCATTTGCACCTGTGGTTTGAAGGAACGTTGTCTAAATCTAGGCATCTTCGAATTTGTAACATTAAAATTGGAAGTAAAATTCTCCCCATGTGTATATGCAGTCCCTGAATTATACTCGTTTAGGTCCCTATTAAGCTTTTTCATTTTCCTTTTAATATTAGAATCAATGTATACATCAATGTCATGCAGCACTCGGTAGTATATATGTTTATATTCTTCAATAACAAACAACATATCACTACTAATATCAGCTTGTAGTTGGTCAATCTCTTTTTTAATGTCTAACATACTTTTAGCATTGTGTTCCATCATAGCTTTCAAAATAGACAAACCACAACAGTTCAAAATCTTACTAATTTCTTTAAAAAATACCTGGTCCCCATGAACACTGTTGGGGAATTTGTTTAACCTTAGGCCCTTCGGTACAATGTTGTCCTTAATACACAATTCAAAGTACCAATTTTCGATAGATAAGGCCTTGTATTTTGTTAACAATTTTTTAAATAGCTTACATTTGTCCTTATAAGTATAGTCATTGTTGTTGTTATTCCTGGTCCGAGGTACATCACCATCGACAGCATTGCCCTGAAAAGTTTTGTTTAACCAAGTCCCAAAGTCAATGTTTTCGTATGCTTCTTCAAACTCATAGTCCTTGCCCTGATGGTCGCCCGTTACTGCAGAAAAATTAGGAGCTCTCCTTTGCTGTCTCGTTCCATTGGTTCCCCCATTATTGCCTTGCTTCTCTCGATTGTTCCGCTCATACGACCCGCTGGTAACACGACCACTTCTTGGGTCCTTCGGGCTGCTTTGGGCGCACGGGATTCCACTGCTCGTGCCTGCCTGCGTGCTCTCAGCCTGCGTGTGGTTTTGTATAACCCGAAGCAATTCGCTCAACATACTGTTGCTGTTATTCATGCTGGAGCACCTTAAGCAAATACTTTTACCACTGGTAAACAGGACTCCTCGTATCCGGAAAATTGAAAAAACAACTTGTAACCAAAAACGAAGCACCAACAAAAAATAAAAAATGTATATTCTCCGGCACAATAAAGGTTATCCTTGTAGTGTAGAAACAGGCAGGCAACTCGAAAGCTTCAAAGACTTTATTCCATCAACTCAGCACATATGAAGAAATAACACGAACCAGAACACCATACCATAGAACAATTGAATTAAGCGCTTTCGTCTCCTTACAACGGAGACTTCATCAGAATGAATCTTTTAATTAACAAAGGCTTTTTTATACTAACATCAATCAACAATCACCCTATAAGCTGCTAGTACGCCTTAAAGATAAAGCGCTGCAATACCTTATGCAAGTATACACAATAAAATGCAATTTTCATGACAAAAACCACATATTGCATATTATGCGTTGCTAGTTCCAGGTATGCACATATATACATACATATATGCATAAATGAGGCCGCACCACAAAATACATCCAACAAAAATCAAAGTCAAATTGTGTATGTTCTATGTGTAAACTAAGATTGCGAGCGTTAAAACAACAGTAGCTCAGATTTATCCTAGGCTGCATTTCTAAAAAATTGTGTCATAAAGTGCGGCTACAGTGGCTCAAAGACTCGGACCCTAACAAACTCAAATTCATATAACTTCTGTATACAGCTAATAGGCGCCTAAAACTAAAATGCATACAACTAAAAATGCAACTAAAAATGCATACAACTAAACACTAAAAACTAAAAACTAAAAATAATGGCAATGGCATGTATGTATATATGTGCATACCTGGAACTAGCAACGCATAATATGCAATATGTGGTTTTTGTCATGAAAATTGCATTTTATTGTGTATACTTGCATAAGGTATTGCAGCGCGTTATCTTTAAGGCGTACTAGCAGCTTATAGGGTGATTGTTGATTGATGTTAGTATAAAAAAGCCTTTGTTAATTAAAAGATTCATTCTGATGAAGTCTCCGTTGTAAGGAGACGAAAGCGCTTAATTCAATTGTTCTATGGTATGGTGTTCTGGTTCGTGTTATTTCTTCGTATGTGCTGAGTTGATGGAATAAAGTCTTTGAAGCTTTCGAGTTGCCTGCCTGTTTCTACACTACAAGGATAACCTTTATTGTGCCGGAGAATATACATTTTTTATAAGATAGATAACTGCCAATGTAAGTACCTACGCCTCTAATAACGTTATCTGTTTGATGCGGAGTACCATTTGTAGCGAATGAGGTATGGATAACTTTTCACTGAATGTTTCTATACTGCATTTTTTTTTAGTTTAAGACCATTTTAGTACAGCAGGTATGTGCATATTCTAGCCCTTGTTGGAGCAGTTTAGTATCAGTGGATGAGCAGATAACAGTGCCCAGCTTGCAGTTATGAACAAACTTAGTCGATCACATGTCTTGAACATTGCCTTGCAAGTCTGCAAAATAAATGCTTGTCAGAAGAAGGCCTAGCTTTCTCTACTTGGTATCTGCTGGATAGCAAGTTTGCAATCCAGCAGGCAATGTAAGGGTTTACATTAAGTTTATCTAACTTTCATATGACCAGCATGGTGGGGGGGGGGGGGTGGAGGGAGTGTCACCATAAAATGACAGAAGCAAAATTCTTTACTGACAAATTCTTCCCACAGATGAGTAACTGCACAGATAGATTTTCCTTCCGAAGCAAATGCAATATCAGATATAAAACTAAATCCTTGTGGGGGAACACAGATATAAACAGACTCTACAATAAATAAAACCCTGATTGCATGCAATAAGAACTGTAACTATCAAGATGCCAGAAATGCTTTGCTGACTTAACAAGGAGTTCCAGTGTCTGTTCAAATCAGCTTAGATTTGAGGTAGAACTAGCTATACAGGCAAAAGGCAACCATAAGGCCTTCCCTAGATATGTTAGAAACCCCAGAAACAATGCACATCATTGCAGGGAACTAATAGTAAATGATGTTACATACTCAGACCCTTAGCACATAGGCAGTCTATGAGTGTATAAATTAGCTCTAACTTCTCCGACCCCTAAATTCTCAGATCACATACCTACATCTGCATCCTCCCCTCAAATCTGCCAAGAATAAGTCCACAAAGCACTTTGCAAGGCCACTAGCACTGTGGGGCAGGATGATATAACAGGCTTCCTACTAACCAACCTAAACCAGGACCTGACCCACCCTCTGCAGAGGTTATTCAGTATTAATCTCCAAACAGGCTTTGCGCCAGATGAAAGGATGATTTCTACAATGCTTCCCCTGCACAAAGGCAGGGTATCAATGGACACGGGTAATTACTGACCAGAAGTCTGATCAGCTTCATTTGTAAGGCTATGGAGAAGATTATAATGGAATTAATAAATAAGGAAAAAGGTAACCTGCAGACTCTTGGCCCATGTATACTGAGACCTCACAAAACCATTCAACACCATCCCACTTTTGGGTATTGTTGATAAACTGTCCCACATAAATATTAATCTCTATATAACTCATTGTATAGCAAATTAGCTGACAAACAGAACCATTGCTTATATGCCTGTGTTTTTTGATTCACCTTCCTGATTGTATTAAATTATCTTCCTAGCATAATAGAGCACCACTTGCTAGAATGTGTTTTAAATCTGAAGTTTTGAACATTTTTCTAGTAGGCAATGAAACAAAATGCATGAACCAATAATGACAAAACTACTCATTTCAGAACATTTCAACCATAAAAGGGTAGTCAAACTTCTGTCATTACAATTCACCAAAATCAGTCAATGTGTACAATATCCGCAGAAGTAAAGGTCCTCTGAATAATTCCACATTAAAGAGATCTGTAACTAATGTAGAGGTTGCTGCTGGAAACAACTGCATTTCAGAGTTTCGTCTACAAATTCAGTGCCTACTGCCCTTGAAGAATGCCTACAGCACATGAAAAAGTACAAAGTCGTTGTGCTGTTAATATTGTAATAGGAATAGCTGACAAACTAATAACAGGTTAACAGTTACTAGGCATCTCATCCAAGGGAGGACACACTCAGGAGTTCAACACCCCATCCCCCTTATGCTGCACAGTAGTGTCAGTAATCAATCTAACTGTTGTGGGAAAAGAACCTTCAACCTTCTGCATCAAAAGCAAGTGCGCTACCTGTTGCATCACTAACACTGAACAACATAGCTTTTAAACTGTCAATAAAACTAAAGTAGACCTGGTAGTTCATGTGGAGGTTTAAGGCATTTGCCCTTAATTGAGGGCTTGACTAGACTAACCAGACAGTTCCCCTAACTGAACAATTACACACCGTAAGCAGATGTGTGTTATGTACCATTCAACCTTCTGGGATTTTGACATTCCCATTTTGAGGTTTTAATGTACACTCTTTTGAGTGTTTGATCTTCTGATAGGGACCTACACACACACACACACACACACACACACACACACACACACACACACACACACACACACACACATATATATATATTATATATATATATATTTTTTTTAGAATATACCGTTGAAAAGGATAAAAGAGGAAAAGAGGGCAGGCACAAAAATAGGAGTAAGTGGGTGAGTTAAGAAGAGATTATTACTGCAGAGCTAATACATGTTGTGGAAATTATAAGCATGTTTACATGTTAAATACAGATCTTAGCTAACTAATGGTAAAGTGAACATATTTCCATTAGGAAAGCAGTCTAAGCATACTGGCTGTATGTTTCATATCAAGCATTTCATATTTGTGTATGCCATTAAGAAAGAACACAGACACACAGATAAGCACACACACACTGTAACATACATACATTGTTGTGATTTCTTGTGCTAGTATGTGCAAAAGTAATGTCATCTGCTCTCTCCTCTTACAGATTCCTGACATCTTGCTTGTCATTTCTTTATTCCATAAGCAGTTAGCATATGTTATATTTGTTTTATTTTATTTTATTTATATTAACTAGGTGCAATTTCCTCTCTTCAGGGGTGACCATGGGGCTTGGTCTACTTAAGTGACTTGCTCAAAGTCTCACTGTATGCACTAACTTGGCTTAGAGAATTTTGTGTCCTTGTCAGTAGAAATAAATGCTCAAATGGTCATTCAGGATACTTTATTTTAACTAAAGAAGTTCAGTAGATAGGACCTAACCACTTTAAGTGAGTTTTTTAGGTGTAAATATTTTATTTAATAATGAAAACTGACCCAAAATTCATTATTTCATACTCCCTAATAACATCCTACACAAGTGCAGTTGTCTCTAGGTGAAGTGCATCAGCCCACCTGTATGCAAGTTTAGTAAAAACATGGTAAGTTAAACTTCATACTTGAACACACTTCATCTATATGGTGTTTCTTCAGTTCTGCTGCAAGCAACTGTGTCCTAAGCACTCAAAGAACATTTTCTCAAAGTCAGGGACTCAAGCATCTTGTGGTTCATGAAGGCTGCTGCTTGCATGCAAACTTGAATATGAGTTTGGGCAAACAACTGCCACTCCTTATTGAAACACGTTATTCAGTTTAGAGCAAGGTAAGGTCAGGTCAACAGCCATGGGGAGGAAGGGGAAAGGAGATTCAGGGTTAGGGAAAGAGAAGGCAGTTTTAGAGTTAGGGAATGAAGAGGGAGTTTTAGGGTTAGGGAGGAAGGAGGAAGTTTTAGAGTTAGAGAGTGAGGAGGGAGTTTTAGGGTTAGGCAGTGAGGAGAGAGTTTTATGGTTAGGGAAAGAGAAGGGAGTTTTAGGGTTAGAGAGTGAGGAGGGAGTTTTAGGGTTAAGTTAGGTAATGGAAAGGAAGTTTTAAGGTTAGAGAACAACTGAGGAATTTAGGTTTAAGGAGGAGGGCTGGAGTTTTAGGTTTAGGGAACTTTAGCGGTAGGGACGGGGAAGTGGGCTTTTACGGTAAGGGAGCAAGTAATTGCGATCGGAACTGAGTTGGAGTTTTAGGACTAGATTCATGGTTCTGGTAAGACTGCACAGTTTTATAGGATCAGGAGTTGGAAGAGCTATGAAGAAATAGGAGATCAGGCTAAAATGAGTACAAACACTTTATTTTTTGAACAAGTAGCAGCAAGAGTTTTGAGAGCAGTTTTGAAGATTCACCATCCTTTGTGTGATATGAGGTCCATTACAGTAAACACTGTATTTGTAGCTCGGCATTTCATACTGCAGTGGTGGCAGTTCAACTAAAAACTGACATATGGAACACCTGGATTTTCAGCACAGGAACTCACAGACAGGCTCATTCTTTCATATTAAGTATTTAAGAAATAACCCATGAATGAGTGTGGGTAATTCTGGATTTTCCCATAGATAGCCTGGTTTGATCACTGAGCAATGCCAACCGTGGGTCAATCCAGCCTTACCCACACTCAAGAGTGGGTTAATGCTATTATGCAATGACGTTATTTATGAAATAAATTGCTTACATTTCTTAAATAATGTCTGTGTATAACAGCGCTGTAGTCTTCCTTTGCATTATTTTGCATTCTTCTGCATTGTCTAATGTAATGCACATGCATATGGGATTTATGTTCCCATGCTTGCACAGTACATCAGTGAGTGCTGTTCAAGAAAAACGTGGAGATAAGAGAATTTCCATTGCTGTTTTTTTGTCCTGTTCCTGCCAGTGATAATGGTAAAAACCTGGACAAAGTGCAACATAATTGGGGGAAACAATTTCAAAAAAATAGGAACAGATTTTATTCCTCTTGCAATCATAGTAAGTTGCTTGAAGGAGGGTTTTTGTGTAAGCATGTATTTTTTGAAGGACATGAAGCCTAAACCTCAAATGTCTGTCATTATTTGATGACTTTAATCCCTAGAGACTTGCCAGAAAATTATTTTTTTAAATGAGAAAAGAAGAAAACTATGAGGCAAAGATCTTGACATTATGCAATAATTTGGATAGTTCAGAGGTAGGACAGTCTGCAGAGATTTAAGGAGGAACAGGGCAGAAATGCAAGGAAAATCAGGTACATTTCTGTTTTTTTTAGTTTTGCAGACCATACCTGATTTTTCTTCTGTTTTGCTCTGTCCTCCATAGTATATATCAATAGAAAAGTCTGGCCGCTCATTGGTACTTCAGTGACAGGAGTTTTTTCTATCGGTATATACTCAATTTACAATGTGAATGGTGGTTAGGCTGACCAATCATCATGTACGGTTTTGAATACTAATGAAAAGTCGGTGTATAAGGATGCATATCTGTTATGTTTCTGTGATTTCATGTTATATTTTTCTGCACTGTGCAAATTACTTCATTTAATAAGTAAAACTAAATCACAAAAGCATAAGCTGCTCAGAGGATATAAAGGAACAAAGCATGAAAAATAGAAGGATGATCTGGAAATTCCCAGTTATCTTAAATGAGCAATTTTTCACTCTGCTGGCCATAGTCAGTTATATGGCAAGATGGTTGAGAGGAAGGCCTTCTATTTTATTGTGTAACACTGTATCAGTTAGTGTTTCCTTTGTATAAGGTATCAGTTCCACACTTCCTCTTTTGAACCATAATTCATTTTAATATCATTTCTATTGCTGAATAAAGAAAAGTTTCATTATTATTTCCTGCTTTTAAACTGACTCACAGTAAAACAGATGTTATTATTTGCAAAGTCAATTAAGCAATTCCATTCCAAAATTCAGAATGATTAATAATTTGAAAGAAACTTGTGTTCCAGTGAAACCTCTGCTTATCTTCACTTTGTTCCAGATTCTGCTGGAAGCAGCCAGTTCTGTGGTAGGCTTTCTCTTCTATTTACATGAGTACATCTATAAGAAATGCAGCTCAGTCAATTACTAGTATACTTGTCACCTGGAGAACAAAAAAACTTAAGCATTGTTTCTTCTGACTTAATCTGCTTATTTACTGGACAACTTCCTTTTATACAAGAAAGAAAATTAGTATACAAACACACACACACACACACACACACACAGATGTGCACACACACACAGATGTGCACACACAGACGCACACACACTCCGCGCACGTACACACACACACACACACACACACACACACACATATTGTGATTTGTATTAAATTATACACAAAGTAAAAATATGTTTTAGACTGGTGAAAGTGCAAAGTGTACATCTGTGCTGTCATATTAGCAGATATAATGTTCCCTGACTAATTTATGTGCTAGCATAAAATGTCATGAATGTATTTCAGTTTGCTTATTCTGTAAGTCTGAAAGTGTGGAATTTGTATACAGTTCATTGGCCTCCATTTCCCCACCACAACCTCATCTTCTACTCACCCTTATTCTAGTCAAAAACACCATTTCACACATAATTCTTTGTTAAGTTACTTAAGTTACATAGATGACTGCTTTCTGTATTCACGATATTCAGTACATCATCCTAATTTACCACTTTATTCAAATCCTCAAGTAATTTTTTTTTTTCAGAAATAGAATGTGCAGGGCTTACATTAAATAATATTCTGTTACACACTGACTCTACTCTGTAGTGATTAATCTGCACAGACTATGATCAGGTCTCTGCTCATAACAAAGTTATTATGTGGGCAACTCCTGGATGTGAAGAAATTCACCTTGAGTGCAAATTCTTTGTAGTGCATGGATTTCTACCTGCTCCATGTTCTACTAATTCAGGGGAATTTAAAAAGTAAGTCTAGAATTGGGAAGTGTTTTACTGGTCAGTAAAGCACTATGAAACAGACAGAGAGAAGGCAGAAGAAATGAAATACTCCTCTAGAGAACTTATGGCTTAAAAAAGCTATTAGGCACTTTATTCTGCTACTCTTTCTTTTTATAAGTGTGTAAGAATAAAATTCTAACAACTTTTAAAAGCTGATTTACATTCTGCCCTTGTTGTTTGCTGGCCAGGAGTCTCTGCTGTCAGTCCCAGCTGTAAAAACTCAATTTAACAGT
Source organism: Protopterus annectens (assembly GCF_019279795.1). Classification (NCBI taxonomy): domain Eukaryota; kingdom Metazoa; phylum Chordata; order Ceratodontiformes; family Protopteridae; genus Protopterus; species Protopterus annectens. The sequence continues at coordinate 579,052,095 of NC_056739.1, read as the reverse complement.
GCTTTGGTATCCTTATCAATTTTTTCCTAAGCACTCCTAAGTGTTATTAAGCTTGTTTTTTTGTGCTAGATAAATACTTAACGAGTTTATCTTTTTTCCAGTTTTGGAGAGTAACCACAGCCCTCCATCTACTACATACATTTTTAGACTTATCATGGAGTAATACTAAAAATGATGGCTAAATCTGCTTAATTAAACACAGTTTTACCATTCAGTATGGCCACTGTCACTTTTAGACAAGGAATCCCTTACGTCTTGGCACTACTGTCATGTTAATGGACAACTTATAATCATGACTTGTACATATGGTATTATCCCTTTCTGTATAATGAGCGGTCAGAACTGTCCATTGTATATGCTTTCCTAGACTAGCAATACCTTTTTTCTCAACCTTTCATTATCTTTTATGTACTCTTCCTTTCTCTGTAAATTGCATGGGTCTACTTATGCAAAACCACGGTATGAGACTGATTTACCAGAATGATGATTTTAACACCACTCAGTGTTCCAAGTTACTAAGGAAATTCTGCCTTAGCAAAAATCAGACAAAGCACTTTGCTTATCAGTCTTAATTTGTTTATTGTTTAAAACTAATTTCTGCAGACAGTTCCTTCCACACAAGGCCAAGTCCTGAACCTTTTACAAAGAATGAAGGCAAGCATTCTGTTTGCTTTTGTAGCATTCTGTAGCCATTATTTCACTCAACAGACCCAAATTCAAATGTGTAAGTCCTAAGCTTCACATCGGTACTTACCCTGTAACCATTTCTTAGGAAACAATGCAGGGAATATTTGTTCAGGCATAGTAGATACTGTCTGGAATTCAGAAGGGCTTGCCACCAGCAAGAGGTCTTAACACATCTGGTTTCCACTCATGATAAGCCTTTGTGATTCTTAGACTGCTCTGCTGCTGACATTTCTCACTGGAGAGGGGTCACAGTATGGAGGGTGATTAAGCCACATGATAATGCAGCAATCTGGAGGAGCAGCTAATGCTAATTAACCATGTGTCCTCTACCCTAGAAATACTTGCTGCTCTTGAGTTGAGATAATCTTTCAGAGCTGTAATCTTTCCACTATAGCATCAAAAAGATGATGGTTACCCATTCACTTCTATGGAAGCAGCCATGATGCAGGGACGTTCAGGGAAGTGCAGATGGGGAGAGTACTAGTTTATGCATGTATGTGTGAACATGTTTGTGTGTCTGTGTGTGTTACACTAGGGGGATAAGGTAGGAAATCAAGGGTCTTGATGTATATGTTTGTGTGTGTGTGTGTGTGTCTGTGAATTATACTACGGGGTAGTAGTAAGGTAGAAGGTAGAAAATCAAGGGTCTTGATGTGAGTATATGTGTGTGTGTGTGTGTGTGTGTGTGTGTGTGTGTGTGTGGTGTGTGTGTGTGTGTGTGTGTGTGTCACACTAGAGGTTAAGGCAGGAAATCGATAGTCTTGATGTGTGTGTGTGTGTGTGTGTGTGTGTGTGTGTGTGTGTGTGTGAATGTGTGTGTGTGTGTCTGTTAGTTATACTACGGGGTGGTAGTAAGGTAGAAGGTAGAAAATCAAGGGTCTAGATGTGAGTATATGTGTGTGTGTGTGTGTGTGTGTGTGTGTGTGTGTGTGTGTCACACTTGAGGGTAAGGCAGAAAATCAATGGTCTTGGTGTGTGTGTGTGTGTGTGTGTGTGTGTGTGTGTGTGTGTGTGTGTGTGTGTGTGTCACACTAGAGGTTAAGGCAGGAAATCGAAAGTCTTGATGTGTGTGTGTGTGTGTGTGTGTGTGTGTGTGTGTGTGTGTGTGTGTGTGTGTGTGTGTGTGTGTGTGTGAGTGTTTGTGTGTGTGTGTGTGTGTGTGTGTGTGTGTGTGTGTGTGTGTGTGTGTGTGTGTGTGTGTGTGTGTGTGTGTGTGTGTGTGTGTGTGTGTGTGTGTGTGTGTGTGTGTGTGTGTCTAGGGGAAGCCTTTCCCAGTATGATGCTTGGGCTAAAAAAGAAAATACTACCAGTGTTGGCTAATGTTAAATAAGAGACAATCAGAGATATTCTAATGAGTCAGTAATGCAATTTTATTTTTACTCTGGCCACAGCTGTCTCTGAATTGCATTTTGTCACCATTGTGTAAACTGACATATCTACAGTAGGTACTTTACATGAGCAGTGAGGATATTTCTGAATCAAAGAGACTGTATCCCCATATCTATTTCAATGTTTGCTTCTTATCATTGAAAGTAAAAGTAAACACAATGCTTTCCCTTTTAGAAAAGTTATCTAAAGCACTAGCAATGAAATATTGCTTTCACATGTTTATTCAGCTTGCCATATATATATTTATTTTTTCTGCTGTGAAAATTATTATTATTATTCTTGTGTCGCTACTATATTTAACTGCAACATGCTAATTTTAGATGCCCACTTTTCCCACAACAGAAACATTTAATCTCTTTATAATTGCAGGCTTGTGGAGTGCAATTTTCCTGTTGTGGTAAAAACAAAACATTTGCCTTTAGCAGAATTTGCCTTTATTTTGACTTTGTGCACAACAGACCTTCTTCTTCAACTGTTGTGTATTTCTGTATGCAGTCTCCATACTTAAGACAATAAACCTTTGAAAGTGTTAAATTCAATTAAAAAAAAGTAGTTTTCTTTGGTATATTTCACTGAAAATACTACTCGTAAATTAATCACTCAATGCTTCAACCACACTCAAACCAAATTCATAGTACAGCATTTGTCATTTCATTTAAGCAACATACTGCATTAATGTCTTTTTGGGTCTTTGAGTGGAGTGGTTTCAATTTAGAATGCATCTTCAGCCTTTTAATAATTTGGGTGTAGGATTTATGTTCAGATGTTTGCAGGTAAGCCAAATTTTGAAATAATGCATATATGGCTGCATACATAACACTGAGTAATTTTACCAGGTGGTTTTTTTTTTTTTTGAAGGAATGCTGTATACCATAAAAAAATGCAAACTGTTTTCAATATATGAACTGTGACTCCAGTGTTGGCTTAAATTCTTTGCTTTATTTCTCAGGGAGCAATCAAAAATCTGTCTTCCATTTTTTTCTGCTGTGTTATGTGCTGTGAATAAACTTATACAAATTCCAGGAACGTGCCTGAAGCCATTTTATACTGCCAAGTACAAACTTAGCCTAGAATGATCAGTGACTTATCATGAGTTCTTGTTGTGTGCTTGAGGACCTTAAGCTATATAAGACACTGTTATATTATTAAGTGAGTACTCCAGCCATAAATACTGGTCTACTAAACGTGTTTATACGGCTCACCTATTCATGAGGTGAGTTAAGTACAGTTTGTGATGGACCTTTATGCTTAGGCAAATAGCTGTTACAATCAGTGGGCAGGATTCACGAAGCCTCCGTGTAAGAGTTACAAGGCTTACATGGAGGCTGCAGTTAAACGGTGTGACGTCAGCATGCCATGCATATGCATGAGGGCATGCTGAATCACACCTAAGGCTAACATGGTCCATGTAAGACAGTAGGGGGCGTGTCCGTAGGGCGAGCCCTGCAAACGGACACGCCCCCAGACGAGTAAAAGTCCCGAAAGTAAACCCCCATGACAGAGTCTGTGTAAATGTGAATAAACACAACACAACACATGCCCCCACAGACTATGAACATAAAATGTATAAATGAACATCTTATATTTTTTTTTATAAGTTGTAAAGATGTTTGTCCGTGAGTGCGTTCATTTGCGTGGGTGTGCCCGGCGCTTAGCCACAGTTAGCAGTCAGTGGAAAAGCATATAAGAACTAAATATGCAAAGTAAGCCAAGAAGCAATAGGGTAGGAGTAGAGACGTTGGCTGAAGAAGAGGCAGCCATGGTTCGAGCCCCCACAACATCAATTTTTATTTTTAGTGAAATAAGCATGAAACAATACCCTGACATATATGTACATATATAACATTATATTTTATGTAAAATGTAATGAAATGGGCCATGTATTTTGAAGAAATGTGAGATAATAAAAAAAAAAAAAATGTCAGATGTGCCTATAGCTGAGCTATAGTCTAACAAGTTGAGGATATCTGCCTGTAAGGTGAGCAGTGTTTTAACAGGTTTAAAATGAGTGCCCATAGGTGAGCAGTGTTTTAACAGGATTAAAATGAGTGCCCGTAGGTGAGCAGTGGTTTAACAGGATTAAAATGAGTGCCCGTAGGTGAGCAGTGGTTTAACAGGTGTAAAATGAGTGCCCGTGGTTGAGCAGCATTTTAACACGCTGAAACTGTGTGCCTGTAGCTGAGCTGAGCATAATATGCGTGCTGACAGCCAAACGATGTGTAAACCAGCGTAACCCGTTTGCGCGGAGCTGCGCACCGCGCCAGCAAGCTAACCGACGGGCAACGTTGAGCAAGCTGTATCAAAACTGCCTTTACACAGACACACCTCCTAGCCTGTGTAGACAGTCATAAAATATAAAAAGCAATGGCCAGGCTCGAACTCAGGATACCATGCACCATTGTCAAAGTACTGAACCACTAAGCCATGACAGTTGCACTTAGAAATGCAGTAATAGCATATATATAGGAATGAATAGAAAGAGGAGCATGACAAAGCAGGTTTTGTGAAGCTGATACAATTCCAAAATGGCCAATCACAGATAAGTGTGGGAAAAATGGCATATATAAGCCCCATAGGTGGGAATACACAGCATAACCAATTATGGAACCGACTTGCAGCCAGGATGGCAGGTGTAGGAGAGGGTAGTTGCTTCCGAGCACAGAAGTGGGGCATTGAGGAGTCCAAATATATGGTTTGGCTCCTCGTCCATGATCATGAGGCCCAACTCATGCAGGGCCAGGTCCTGTGGGGAGCATATAGGGCTGAGGCATGGGACCGGTTGACACATGATCTCACACTTTGCCACAGGAATACCAAGGACTGGTGAACAGGTCCGTCACCACCATGCGGACCTGAAGAGATGGAAGCAGGACCAATTGAACCGTTGGATCCAGGAGGTCTGGCAAATGCCCAACGCCCCACTACTGAGTAAGTTACATGTAATTATTTATGTAAGAAATTAACCTAGCTGATATTATGGAGATGTGTATTCCAATATTACTTCATTTATATTACAGCTGCAGGTGTCCGTTCCATGAACCGTCGAGCCTATGCTGATAGGCTGATGCGGTTGCGCCACCAGGCAGGTCAGTAATCCTCTCCCTGTAACTGTAAAAAAATATATAAGTATGACAGTTTGCAAAAGAGTGCAGTGTAGTTACTTATTAATAAAATGTGCAAGTAACAGTGTAAGAGAGTTTGCAAGTATTGCTTGATTACAAAAGTGTGATGCAGCCTGTAATCCAAAAATAAAAATGAAACAAGTCTGAAATAAAGATGTCCCACCTGTAATATAATAGTACATAACCTGCAGCAGGCTGAAAAGTACAGCTGCAGAAGCTGAGTAAAACACATGTGTGAAATATATCCCTGTTTAAATTCTGAAAAATGACACAAGTGAGACTGTTGGAAAGGATTGTTAGAACTAAAAGTAAAACATGTCAATAAAGCCTAGAATTAAGTACCATCCTGAATTGTAAAAATAAAACAAGTGAGAGAGTGTGAGAAAGAGGTATGAATCCACCAATAAAGTAGTAATAACTCCTGAATAAAGTATACTGCAGTCAGTACAGAATGAAATGAATGTGACAGGCAGAACCAAAGAGCAACATGTGTTGAAAAAAGTACTGAAGCTGGAATGTGTGTCCCAAAATTTGGATATGTTGCTCTCAGTTTGCAATATGCAGATAGTATGGTTGTATGAAATACCAAACATCCACAGTTGTCTAGAGCCATATAAAGCAAATGTAGCAGGATGATGTAGCAGAGCCAGATATGAATGTGTATGAATAAATATGAAATGTATATTGATGTAGCAGTAACATTCCTATCACCAACCTGAATTAGTTATCACATAGGAAACTGTAGTCAGACCTGTAGTGTGTATATATCTGCAGCTAGTAGAAATGTACAGCATATGTATAGGTATTTGAAGTTGTTAATGAAATATGTCTTCACCCTACCCTATAACCACAAATAATCCATTCCACGTGAAATGGGTATGTGCATTCACAATTAACACCCCTGGACATTTGTCCTGTTGGTTCATACATATTTGCATGTACGTTGATGCATGTGCCCTGTTCATACATCCAAACCTGATGGACTGTTGCCATCAATCAACCCTGCATGTTGTTGGATTGTGTATTGCTGTTCAAATTATGCATGTGTTATGCTTGCTGTTCAATGGCTTGAATTTATGGGTGTTTGGTTAATGGGAATACTAATGCATGCTGTTACAACTAATTGTGAATGGTATTGTACGTTACTAACCCAAACTGTCATAACATAATGCAAAACATAGGACGACAGGAAAGGCAAGTTCCAGCGGACCCACCTCTCCCACCTCAGCTGGCGAATGCACCTGGCAGTAGTGCCCAGGCCAGACCCTCCTCCAGTGGTCCTGTGCCACCTGCGGGTGGAAGCGCTGCAGGGGATGGGGCTCGTCCCCCCTCTGCAAGCGTGGCCGGAGGAGAGCATCCACTCACCCTTCGTAGTGTCCGGACTGTTGTGCGTGGGGAGATCCGGCACGCTGTGCTTGGGCCCCTATGCCAGCTTGAGGCATGGATGGCACAACTCACGGGCATGCCTGCTGCCCAGCCTACACAGCCCCCAGCACAGCCCTGTCCTGGGCAGTGAAGGCACAGTGGCAACTGCCCATGGGTGGGGATCTCAGTTCCACTGTTGCCATCTGTGGGCTCATGGGCTTGAGATATCCAAACATCTGTCCCCGTCAATTGTGTAAGCCCCGCACATGTGTCATACACCACCCCTGTATGCGTCTTGTTTGTCTTGTCTCTTAACCTCCCCTACCTACCTCCGCAGCTATACCAACTTCCTGTACCTGACATACCACTCTCACCTGAAAAAAAAAAAAAAAGGGCACTCTGTACCCACAAAAAAATTACGCCCCATACATAGCTGCCCATTTTGCACACATGTCTGCTGGACATGTAAACTGGCAATTACAATTGGCTGTACAACAAATATTGTTGTCCTCACACCTCTCTCAGGGGTGGAAGGTTTCAAATTTCGCACCAAATTACAAACATATGCACAGCTGTTGCTGACGAAGAAATGGACAGCTATGGGCCTTTCCTACATCCCTCCTGCAAAACCCGAGCTTATTTTCCTACTGTCCTACCCTTTTTGTGCCCCCTTTTTCACCACTTTCCTATCTCCCCATTTTCTTTTCTTTAAAAGAAAATAGTGTGGGTGTGAGCGACAGTAAGCACTTTTAAGCAGTAGTAAGCGGGTGTGCGCTTGCGTGCGCTTAGCTAAGCGGGTGTGCGCGAAGCTAAGCGGCAGTGCGCATGTGTGAGCTCCACGCAAACCAGCGCTAACCTGCTTACAACTGCTTAAAAGTGCCTTAGTCACTCTGAATGACAAGGCCTGTAGTTTTCTCAGCAGCAATATAAAATACCTCCCTCAGTCTCGAACCCAGGACCTTGGAAACACTAGTCTGTATGACTTACCACTAAGCCATGACTGCTATACAAGAACATTGTGCTGAAAGAAATATATCATAAAATAGTAGGAATTAATGTAAAGGGAATATAGCAAGTCTAGTACACAAAGCATGTCATGTATATTTACTGTCAAATCTAGTGGATTTGTAAAATAGTACTGTGTGCTGAGAAACAGTCATGCTAGTTGGTAGCTACTCGGTAATAATGTCACAGTAGCATTTGGCAAGCCACACACATACTCAGAGCAGGATAAACACTGCCATAGTTGAATAGTTAAGAGATCAGACATAGCAACTGTGACTGAGTTACAGGGATGTCCCTGATGTGAAAACAAATGTCAACTGTGCCCCACTGACACCCTGTCAAATGTACTAACAGTAGGCAGAAAGGTGTAACTACACATGCAATGGTAACTATGACTGACTGAAGGTATGCACCACCTGCACGTCACAAATGGTGTACTAATACATATGCTTGAAATAACCCACAGTCACAACTGCAGAATATCAGAATATGTCATTGGAGTAACCCACTGCTATGTACCATTCCATGAGGCTGATAAAAGATGCACGGGAGAGTATCTGAGGCCTGCTCAGCAGCATGATCAAATACCCCTGTAAGTGTCAAGGCCCACACCATTGCCAGACCACACTGCATGCAGTAACACCCTACCACAACAAACACATAGGGAATGATGCTCAAACAGATTTAGCAAGCATTACAAGCTGTGAATGTAAATGGAAAATAGGAAAGCCATAGCAACACTTTACAGGAAAGACACCTAGCAGGCATACAAGGAGTGAATGTAAAGGCCAAATATTGAAGCCATAGCAACAGATTGCAAGAGCCACTGCTATATACCAGTTACGCCACAATCCCCACAGGAAAGCACACACACCCATATACACAGTATTACTAGTCGTAGGTGTCAGTTTACATACACACGGAGAAGAGGACACTGGAGGAAGGAATACTCAGCTTACAGAACAACATGCATTGCAGTGTCTACAACGCAGCCTGAAATATGAGAGACATACCAACCCTTACACTCACAGAACAGTGTCCACAGCAAACCAGCATGGTCCCCACCCTGATAATCTGAAAGGGCTACGCCTACCTAACAGACCTTTTTATAGCACAGGCCTGTAATCACAGTGAGAACTGCAATCACTACACAACAGGCTGCATGCAATTAGTAAATGCTCGCTAACAATTGGTGCAGAGGCCATCACATGGACATGTGCAGATTCCTACAAAAGCATCCTGTACTCCCAGTCCACACATGCAATACTTTCATTGCACCCACTGGAGGTAGAGAGAGAGAGAGAAAAAAAAAAAAAAAAAAGAAAGACAGAAAGAGAAAGAAAAAAAAAACTGTAACAACAAAACAAAGAGGCTGACAGCAGGTCAAGTAACTGCAAGCCTACGCAAACAGCTGCAACAAACACAGGTAATGTAAAGTACTACTATAATAGTCTACATACAGTGAACCCTCCAGATGTGTTATTGGTCTGTATCTACATATATGAAGATGTGCATAGGGCCGGGGACATACTGCAATTGTCACTGAAGGCTCCACATACATATGTATGTGAAGGTAGCTATGTGCACATAGCAATGTAGGTTGTAGTGCAATGTACAAGTAGGTTGTACAGTAATGGATGTTCAGCAGTACGTTACTGTGTGTATATATATGTGGAACTAAAAAGGAGTATATATATATATATATATATATATATATATATATAAATATATATATATATATCTAACATGTGTATACGTATGTATATTGAGATATGTATGTATATATATATATATATATATATATATATATATATATATATATATATATATAATATGCATATGTGTATACATAGATAGAGAGGGATGTAGAAATACATAGACATATATAGTTTCATAGTGTCATAGTTTAGTACTAGGCTATCTGCAGACAGTGTATAGAAGAGATTTAGAAACTTGTGCCTCTGTATAGTAGTGACACAGTGAAGACCCCCCCTACATAATAGCATTAGTTTACTGTGCCTCTGTCTAGTAGTGACACAGAGATGACCCCTGCTGTAAACCTATGATCTCCCATCCACTTGTCAAGAATGCACATGAAGAGTGTCAGTGAGGGTCTCTGCCTAACATGAACTGGGATCCTGTTCCACAGTATAGGAAGCCTCTTAGTGATGGATCTGTCCCTACAGTATGTCCTATTCATATGTGTGCTGAGGTTTAAATCCATACCTGTTGTGGTTCTGATGGATTTGGATTGTATGAGGTGGAACATTTCCATCAATACCTGATTGGACATGGCCTACTACATCAGGCACAGATCACCCCTACGTAGGCAGTATGCTATGGAATAGAGCATGAGTTACATTAGTCTGGCAGCATATGACAGTTGTTGCAGACCCTTGATCCTCCTGGTGATGTACTTATGGGGTCGCCCTAGCTGTTGCAAGTGCCAGGTGAGGTACATACCAAATGGGGAATAGTACACAGTCGTGGGCCTGATAAGGGAGGAGTATAGGGGTACAATGACCCCTTTTGATCTGGATGTGAATCCCTTCATGATAAGGTGGGCAAGGTAGGAAGTCTATCCAACCACTTTGGCGACATGGGTGTCAAATGAGAGGTCAGCATTGATCAGTGTCACCAGGTCTCCGATTACTTTGTCTGTAGTCAGTGGGTTACTGTCTATGTGATAATATGTGGGTACCTTGTCCATCCAAAATATACAATGTAACCACCGGAACAGTCAACTAATAAATAACAGTAAGCACAATCAGTTCCAGTACTCAGCATCCAAAGCACCAGCACTTTGTATACACGAACCACAGATCGCCTTCCGTAGTCACCGAAAAAAAGTTTATTGTAAAATGTCATATAAAATTCCTGTTAAGCGCTTTCATCTTTACATAAAGACTTCTTCAGAACAGTTAAAACAACTCTCATCCAGTTAATATATACCCACATCCATTGATCACGTGTGGTAATTATTCATAATATATTTTTAAAGTGCCAGTGCTAAAATTCCAAACTCCCTCCTTTTTAATACTCACAAAAAATAATAAATAATTGATCTCTGTTATCATAAACCTTATCTAACAACATATATTACAAATCTTAACAAAAAAATATAAAAATTGAAATCTCTAACACAATGAAAATCATAAAATACATCCATTATGTATGTTTTTTCCTGTTTACCAAAAGGATTAATGTGAAGTTTAATTGAGTTAAAAACAACCTATTACCAGTACTTCATAAAATGTTACATATACAAGTACATATGATCCCAGCTGCTAAGATAAATATATCAGTCTACCTATGATTTTCTAAAATAGGTTTAACTGATATATATTCATTAATTCCAAGATGGACTGATGCATTTAACATAATTTGCCACCTGGATTCTTTTTCACCCACTGCCTTTTTGATGTCACCACCCCTTCTATTGTGCTTAATGATTTCAAGTATGCCAGAATGGAAAGTAGTACAAGTATCATTGTCCTTTATATGTTTCCATAGTGCATTATTATCATCTTGCTTCTTAATACTATAAAGGTGATCGTATATTCTATTACGTAAACACCTTATAGTTTTCCCAACATAAAAACAAGCACAATGGGTACATTTTGCCAGATAGACCAAATTCTTGGACCTGCAGTTGCCCTTCTGAAACCTAATGGTAGTGCTATTGAAATTTTCCAGTGTAATACTTGAACAATTGATAATATACTGACATTGCTGGCAGGACCCACACCTTGTTGTGCCCATATTCACACCTAATAAGTCTATCTTTGTAAATTTCTTTTCTAAAAGATTTTTCATATTATAACCATTCCTATAGACAAATGTTGGTTTGTCTCCTACCACTTTAAATATATTACCATCAACCCTTAAGATATTTCAATTCTTTTGAATTATACCTTTAATTTCCACACTGTCAGGTGCATACTGTATGACACATGCTTTACCATATTTTCCTGTTTCCTTCCTACTTTTACCAGTGCTGTCAGAATTTTCTCCATCAAATTCAAGTGCAGCACCTAGAAGTGGCTTATACTTTGTCCCCCAATGTCTTCTCACATATTCGGTAACATCAGAAATCATTTCAAAAGGATATCCCCCTATCTGCAGAAAAGGAACCAATTTTTATTAACTCTTTATCTAGATCTATGACATCAGTTGTCATACGGGCGGCTCGTATACATTGACCTTTTATTATATTCCTTTTTTGTATATATGGATGGTTACTTGAGAAATGTAAATAGGAATTACTAAACGTTACCTTTCTATATATGTTTGACTTGAATTTACCATCTTGCAAAGTGATTAATGTGTCTAAATAAGAAATAGACTCCTTATCCATGTTAATTTAAAATGTTCACTACAGGAATTTAGATACCCCTTGAATTCCTCCAATTCCTGTTGGTCACCCTTCCATATAACAAAGATGTCATCCAAGAATCTAAGATAACAGGTCATGAGTCTGCTCCATTTGGAATGAAATATAAACTCATTTTCCCAATCTTGTCCATCCAAAAGGGTATGAGTATACATTATGTGGCATGCAGTGTAAGGCCATGACTCCGGCACCAGTTGTTGGTGCCTGTGAGGCCTGTCAGTAAGATGTATGTGTCAGCTGGTGTATCGCCTATGGCGCCTAGTATGCAGTCATCTTTGAACATTGTCAGCCACTACCCTCCCATGTCTGCTTCTACGTCTGAGAATTATATGCCGAACATGAGTGGTCCCAGGACAGAGCCCTGTGGGACACCACATGTGACTGGCTCTGAGTCTGACATGGCACCAGTGAGTTTGACTGTAGGGTTTCTATCCGTTAGCCGGTTTGCAACCCATCATGTGACATATGGATTTACATTTCAGCTGTTGATCATGTCTATGATGCCAGAGTGCGGTATTGTGTCGAAAGCCGTAGGCAAGTCCAGGTATGCTGTATGGACTGCTGTGCCCTCGTCAATGGCTGTAGTGACTGATTTGAAAAGGTCAACCAGGTTCATAAGGCAGGATCTGCCCTCTACAAAGCCAAACCGGGTGGGATCAAGTGTCTAAGTCCCCAATGTCTCTGTGTATGGGTACCATAATGATCCTTTCCATAGCGTTGCAGACCAGGCAGGGTAAGCTTATGGGGCGGTAGTTACCAGGATCTGTAGAGGTGCCTCCTGTGTGGAGTGGGACTACTGTTGCTGTATGCCAGTGTCCAGGTACATATGCTGTAGTAAGGCTACGGCTGAATAGCATTTAATGTGCATGTGTAGCTCCTCTTGCAGTTCACGTAGCATGCAACCTGCAATACCGTTGGGTCCCATTGATGCTGTGTTTACAGCTCTGCTGAGGGTGGTTCCCAGCTGGACATCTGAGATGACAGGGAGGTTACAGTCAGCTGGGATAAGTAATTCCACATGTGTGGGTGAGGGAGGGGAGAAACCTGCACTGAACCTGTCTGCCAGAATGTTGGCATTATCTGTGTGTTCAGTGTAGCATTTGTCACTGTGAACTAACTGTGAACACAACTGAGGTTTCCCACCCAGGTGTGTAACATAGCAGAAGAAGGCCTTGTGGTTATCTGTAGTGACCATAGTGATGCCCCTCTCATTGTTGGCCTTGCATGTTTGTACGACAAAACGTATCTTTCTACTATTGCTGATCAGAGATGCCATAGCTCTATGGAAGTATGCTCTGCCGTGCAGTAGCTACCTTCTGTTGTTATACAATTTGTTCAATGCTGGGGTCCACCAGACAGGACGCCTGCCCTTGGTGGAGAGGGTCATGGTTTCATTTGTGATTGTATGATCCATGCATTCTTGGAGATGTCCGTAGAAAGCATATGTGAAGGTGTCTGCATTGTGGGAAGTGGTTTACACTGGCCCAGTGGGCATTAAGGATACCAACTCAGTTATAAGACGTGTAAAGTCGGCACGTGAGAGGTTTCCCACTGTAGTCTTTTGTGTTGTGGGGGAGGTGGGATATGTATATCCAGGGGCATTAGTCTGTGGTCAGATGTGACTAGTGAGGGGTATACTTCCAGTGTGTAGCACATTGTCCCCATGTTTGTGATGATCAGGTCTAGTATATTATCTCCTGTTGTGGGAGAGATGACTAGCTGTTATATATAGACTGTGTGAGGCACATGTGTGCGGATGTCTTGCAACAGGTGCCTGGTGTCAAAGGCATGGAGTGAACACCAGTGTGGATACTGGAGTACCATACCCCATTCAAAAACACTGACACCAGTAACCACCACATATGTACATGCCTGCCCACCACTGCATGTGTCAGGGGGGAACAGGGACAACAAGTGTACAATAGGCTCCACATTGATATACACAGTGGCACACTAGTCCTGTAATACCTGTACATGGAATGTGTCAGCGGACATGGTGTGTCAGCTATGGACATGTAGGTCACTGTACCCCACCACACCCCACAATGTCCTAGACGTTATGTACCTCCCATGACAGCTACAGATATGGAGAAGGACACAGACATATGCAAGTAACTGTGTCAATGCACTCAAGCACCACAGAGCACACACAGACTACCTACATATAGGTTACCACTGCTGGATATACATAGTTCGGTCACACCCATGACAGTTGTCTAACAACCATGGTAACACCTCCAACATCGACAACACAAATTACCTATGTCTGTCGTCCTTGTCACTGCAGTATAGAGCACATGGTGGAGGTACAGGACCCTACACACAGATATGACATACCCTGTAGTAGATCACACAGAATTAAGAAGCAAGGCTCCCCATGAGTACATGTCAGACATACCCCTGCTGAATGTTATGCAGATAGGTAATATGCCATATCAGTTACCCTGTGTAACTGTCTGTAAGGAGCAGGTATGATCATAACACATGTGTCACAAGGGGCAGGGTAGCATAACAGTATGCTGCTGTAGGCCCAGGGCCAAAAGCACACTACCTACCTAAGACACAATGCACACCCATGAACACATTGCAAACGGAATATGTGAGGTGGAATGAGTGTGCTAGTGACTGGGTGCATGTTGTGTACTGGTGTGATTGCTCACCATGACTGTCTGTCTGTCATGATAGTGTGTGTCCTTGGTGTGAGGCCAGAGACAGGTGTGTGAGGTATTGCGATCAACACATACTACATTGCCATATGTTGTGCTGTGTTACCCTGTATGTCACTGTGGTGTAGGTAGGGTTATAGCAAGTAAGAGTAGTGTGCATTACCACTGAAATATGTAATGTGCATTGTGTGCAGTGCATGGGCTGATAATGTTCCCCATACAGTACCTTGATACAAACCCCCAGTGTGAGGTTGTGTATTGTACCTGAAACAGTGTGGTGACTGCTGCAATATACTAGTCTGTCGTATGGAGTGTGCCAGGTACTGTTGCACAGTTGTCGGATTAGCACTGATATCTGGTCATTTACATGTGTATCCCCCATTAGACAGACAGATGCTATATATGGTGCTTAAGTTATATCACTGCAGTCGAGTATTATGTGTATTATGTGTGCCATAATTTGCTGACAGATATTGCTGACATATTTTCCTTCTCCTTTTCAGGGCCATGGTTCACCAGCGGAACCCTTTCTACTCTGCTGCAGAGGAGGAGGAGATACACCAGAGCCTGGTGCGGGATTTCACTGTACTCTTTTCCCGCACCAGCCAGAACCAGCAAGGGAGGGCTGCACTGTGGCAAGACCTGGTCCGTCGGGTAAATGACATAGGCACACATAACCGGACATATGAGCAGGTACGCCATCACTGCAGTGATTTAATTAGAAATGTCCATCAGTGTGTGTCAGATATCCACAGGCAGCAGCTTGCCACAGGTGGTGGGGTGGCTAGACATCCCCCCCTCACCAGACTGGAGGGACTACTCCTAAGTGTTGTGGCTCCAGCACAGCAGCAACAGCAGTAGATTCATACATGTGTAATGATGGAGGCTGGAGCCACGCAGCAGCAGGACACAGAGCGTGCAGGTAACATGCCATGTGTATAGTTGACCAGTCTGTACACTGTTAGGTTATGCATGTGTGAGGTGTGTCCTCATTTTGTAGCTGTAATCTTGGTAATTATTGTGCATTAGTGATATCCTCAATATCTGCAGTACACCTGTGGAAGCTAACTGTTGCACTACTGAACTGTATCATGCCCACAGTATCAATGGCACAGTTGTGCCCACTGACAAGAAATGTCTCTTTTCTGCAGGTCCCTCTGGTGTAACAGCAAGGCAGCCTATCCATGCTGGTGAGTGTGTAATACCATTACCTTCAATACTCTGTATACTAATAGTAATAATAGGCTGAAGCAGTAGTGCTATGTGTTTGATTGCAGGTGTGTTTGTGTCTGTGGGTTGATATCTCATATACTGAGATGTGTGCATGTGTGCATGTGCCCATGTGTGCATGTGTGCATGTGCCCATGTGTGCATGTGTGCATGTGCCCATGTGTGCATGTGTGCATGTGTGCATGTGTGCATGTGCCCATGTGTGCATGTGCCCATGTGTGCATGTGTGCATGTGTGCATCAGTGGTGACATTGTATACACATTGTAAACTGTGCTTCCTGTCTTACTCCCACAGGTTCTGGTGCTGCTCTGGTGTCGTGCAGCAGGGAACCTGAATCAGCTGCTGTGGATAGTGATAATGATGATACCTGTGTAATAGCACAGGTAGGTGTGCCAGGGTCCATCATTGGTCAGCCAATTAACACTATACAGCTGTCGACCCCATCAATGCGCACAATCATCCTGCCAATACATCCTTTGTCACCAATGTCCCTAGGTGATGGACAGGATACAGTGGGCATTGACCAGGGTAATGTGGTACCAGTGGCATATGCATCCCCTCACAGCAGCCATGGCCAGGGTCCTGACACGGTACCACACAGGCAGACATCCATGGGTTCTCGTGGGAGCATCCATGGATGTACCACCCCTGTCGGACGTGCCCACAGAGGTCTTTCAACCTCAGCTATGTTTCAGGCTGTAATGCAGGCACAGTCACGTATGGAATGGTACACCAGACAGGGTCTGAGGGAGCTGAGAGCATGTCGCACAGCCATGAGTGACAGTATGCGTGATGTTGCGGCTGCCATCTGCAACTTTACCGAGGTCATTGACAGACGTTGTGGGGACACATTAGATCTGTTCCACAACTACATGCCCATGAGCCAGGGCAATGGTGGACGGTTGAGGCGTTGACGTGGCCGTATGCCAGCAACAGCAGCAGCTGGCAGACATTGCAGACGACAACAGGCCCACGGCTGCTCACATAGTGCCAGCAGCAGCCCCAGCAATGCTGGGTCTGTGCTGTCATCAGACCACCCAAGGAGACCACGTGCACGTGGCGCTGGACAGTCCCAACAGGGACCTGTCTCCAGTCACCAACCACCTGCTTCTGATGACAGTACCCAGTCTGGCTTAGTACCTGATATGGTCCATAGCACCCCTGCCAGGCACAGGTACCATGTCCATGGCCACAGACAGTGATCTGTATGACCTGGCAAGTACAGTCTGTGGCTGTCCACAAACACCTGTATATGGCAGCCATGAGGTGGGACTGTGTGCATTCATACACACATGCAAAGTGATAACACCTAGGTCTACTGCATACACGCACACGCACTGCATCAACATTGCCCCATCTTGTACTGCTGTCCCTCACCAACACACACACACAGACATGTCAATTGGTTGTATCAGTGGCAGACTCAGGCATACGAGGTACACACCCTGTGCATATGATGAAACTGTGCCACCTCCTGCAATCTGTAAAATCAGTGCAGGAACAGGTTAACATGGTGCTGATGCACAGGGTGAGGACATAGACGTATTGTAATAGTATGATGTTGACAACAGTACAGTGTAATGATAGCATTGTGGGTATATACCAGCATGCCTGATGCAGTTTCAGTATGAATGTCAATGTATTGTTTTGTACACCCATAGTAATTACCATGGGGTTCTGTCTGCACATCTTTGAATACTGGTGGTGAGGCTGTGAAGGGATGGCCACCTACATAGGTAGCACAGGGGATAATACAATGTACATATTGATACTCAATGATGGCCATGTCAACTGTGAGTTGCATGCTATCCACACAAGACTCTGCAATGCAGATGTTTCAGGATGTTGATATCTGTGCAGTACTACACAACAGGTTCAAGGCTCACAAGAGCACACTAGCGCTACAAGGTCACACCTCATACCATGCATGACAGCACCAAAACACAGAACTAACTATGACAGGAGGGAGAGTGTCCATACATGTCAAGGATACTGTGGTGCCAGGACAGGTAGCATACATCATACTAGCTCTGGAACTGCTGAGTGTGGGCTCAGTGTCTGTTATTTTACATGTGTATTATTACAGGTATGAGCACTTGGGTATCAGGCCAGTTATTCAACATTACGAAGGTACGTGGTCTATACACTTGTGTGGGGTGCGGCTGGACCCAGCCCGTCTGACCTGTGAATGTCTGGGTACTGGCTTATAGTGCCTGCATATATGCACTGTTTCCTACTGGAAGTCATACACCTTGTCTGTTGTAGCATAGTCTACATACAGGTCTGCTGACTGTAGCTTTGTTTGTATGCATGTTTGCTTGTTATGTTCCTGAAACACTGATTCCACCTGCAGTGCAGATATACAGTGACACTGTGGATCCCTAGTGACATCTGTATTGCTTACTGTACTGATGTCCATGTGTCACCTGACAGAATGTCACTGTTTGTCCTGTTTGCATGTAGCTTGCCTGTAACACATTGCATATGACTTACCTCACATTTACTCAAGACAGCATTCATATATGCCAGCACTAACAAATCAGGAGCACTACACCCTCACATAGTCACCTTGAGTACCTTGTTTCCCATTGGCCCTATGTGTCGTTACTTAGTATGGGAGTCACAATGCTATGGTAGCATGTGCAAAGGTCACCTGTCGATGTACTCTCAGGTCCAGTTGGTGAATCTGTGAGTCATGTGGCAATGTTACAGCGGCCTCATGTATACAGACAACCCTCTCCCCTTCCCATACACGTACAACACATGTGAGAGATGCAACCACATAGCCAAACTGGGGGCTAAGCTCTGTTAACACAGCACTGGCATTCCCTGTCAGGTGGAGTGGGATGCTATAGTGAATACAGTACCAGTCTCCCATAGACCTGCCATGACCGCAATCCAAACACAGACACACACAGGTACATTATTGGGCTCTCAGAATAGCATCCTGCCTGAGCAGCTGACACCTGCAAAGCAGACACACAAGCAAACATTAAGCCAGAGCGGAGCACATGCAACACATAGCTCACAAAGCCTGTGTGCCAAACAGTCACAGGCCATACGGCTTGACAACACACCTGCTACAGTTGTATGAGGTACCTCTATCGTCACGTACACTGAGGTCCTGCTCACAGGCTGAACAAGGTGATGGTCATGCTGAGCTGCCCATCGGGCACTATGATCCACCACATAACACAAGCATATCAGTCACTCCAAGGCATGTAGAAGTATGACTCAGTCATTGTCTGTGCCAGTGTGTATGACCTCTGACGCACCTCCCTGGACTACATGTTAGGGGACATAGAGGGGCACTGTGAGCTTGTGGCACAGGCTGGTATGACCCTGGCCTTGAGTAGCATCTCACCCTCACCAAGAATGCTGCCACAATATGTAGACAGGATCATCCATTTCTGCAATTAATGTATCTTTCAGTGACATTCAATGGGGATCCAATGCCTATCAGTGTGGGATTACATGCTGGACAAGCCACATTGCTTTGCTTGGGACAGCTTGCACCTGTCAGCCATGGGCCATTGTATATTGGCAGAGGCTGTTGCTACACACATAGTGCCTTTGTATGCAAGGCTGACATTACATAGCCACCTACACAGGTATCACACGGGATAGGACACTAATAGCAATGCTACTCAACAGCAGCAGTGTAAACCTCAAGATGCATGCAGTGGAAACTGTCCTTAGCATGGGGTACAGAAATATCCGTGCAGTAACACACTCCTGGTACAAGGCTCCCAGGTGCACACCATCATTGCCAGGTCATTCCTGATACCATGCTTGTCATCCCCTACACATGCACCAAACCAGAACAGGGGGGATGTATCCAAAGGCACCTGAGATACACCCACCCCCAGGTTGGTGGCACTGCACAAAGCATCAGAGCCTCTCCATGTGCAACACACAGTGGGTTAGACTGCCTTCAGGTTCATAGCCTGGCACACACCACACTCCCATACCCAGGAAACCCACTTGGCCTTCCTGACAACACTGGGAATATGACGGTCTCTACACACACCATTATATGGTTGTACTGCGACTACTCAAACATGCAGTGTGAGCATTATTCTAGCTGCAAGACCCTATCTGAAGGGTTCTTATCATTCATTCCCTGCATTGCTATGGAACAACTTGTTACCACTCCCACAAGTGGTGACAACATGCTGCACCTGTTCATCACCAACATGTGGACTATATGCTCCAGAACAATCATGTATCCCTCACTGGTGGGATGACACCATCTACAAACCACACTGTATAGTCACATACCACATGCAGCCCCTGCACAGAACACCACAGTCATACAGTTGTCTGATGCATATTCCATGTATTCACATGAGGCAGGCTTCGGACATGGGATCTCTTGCAGTTCACAGGTACATATGTGTAGGTGGCACACACATACATCATGTGTGCATTGACATTACTGATATAATGTATGTCATGCAATATTGGGAACAACACCCCACACACATGGACAAACTGTGTGACAAAAATACACATGGCATTTGTGGGATACAAACCCCTACCTAACTATGTTAGATCACTTGTGAGGGTCGCAGCAGCAGAGTGTGCTATTTGCATTACTGGGAGGATTGCTTTCTCCTGCTGTACTTATAGGGTGCTGACATCATCAGTGTTTAGACAGTGGGATATGCAGCATGTGTTGTGTAGTAATAGTTGCCAAAAGTGACATTTGTCATACACATGTAACTTCACACACTACTCCCCCACACACTGGGCACTTGGAGGATTCAAACCCCTACCTAACTATGTTATGACACTTGTGAGAGACGCGTTAGCAGAGCGTGCTATTTGCATTACTGGAGGGATTGCTTTCTCCTGCTGTACTTATAGGGTGCTGACATCATCAGTGTTTAGACAGTGTGATATGCAGCATGTGTTGTGTAGTAATAGTTGCCGAAAGTGACATTTGTCATACACATGTAACTGCACACACTACTCCCCCACATACATTCACACACACACTGGGCACTTGCAGGATTTAAACCCCTACCTAACTATGTTATGACACTTATGAGAGATGCATGAGCAGAGCGTGCTATTTGCATTACTGGGGGGATTGCTTTCTCCTGCTGTACTTATAGGGTGCTGACATCATCAGTGTTTAGACAATGGAATATGCAGCATGTGTTGTGTAATGATAGTTGCCAAAAGGGACATTTCTCATACACATGGAATTGCACAAACTACTCCCCCACACACATTCACACACACACTGAGCACTTGCAGGATTCAACCCCCTACCTAACTATATTATGACACTTGTTAGAGACGCAGTAGCGGAGCGTGCTTTTCACATTACTGGCTATAATATTTGCTCCTGACATATGTATAGTTTGCTGACATCATTATGGATGAAGAGGTATGTACATCTGTGACTATCCATCAGTACAGGGGAGAGCATATCTATGCATTAACTTTGCACAGGCACAGTGGCCTACTGTACTGTGGAGGCAGATGCCAAATACACTGTGGATAGCCTTCTGTATTCCCTAGGGACAACAGTCAAGTATTGCACTCTGCGGCCATATGTTTACCTGTCAGATGCAAGTATCTGTTGCTCATATACTGTTTGTGGGTCTTTATTGCCATAGCCTTCCCTATCTCTATAAACAACGTGTGTACTGTGGGAGATGTTTGCATATGAGTGGGATCCAGTACTTTACTTATATCTCTGTTGTAACTTCATTGTGTGCACTGGGCAGATGTCTGTATTGTGGGAGGTTCCTGTGTTAACACATAGACATGCCAGATATGTGTGTGCAGCTGCTGAACTGTGATATGGCCTAAGTGTGTGAGCATGCCCAGTTTGCAGTTTGTATGGCTTCTTGACTGCCACGTCTCATTTATCTAAGTGTGAGAGCATGCCCAGTGTGACCTTTCCTTATGTTGGGATCTGTGGACCACCACATTTCTGTTTGTGTGTGGATGCCATCTATATATCACATGTACAGTTGAGTGTTGGACATCAGGTTGTGTTCTTACTGCCCAGCTGCTTTGTGTCTGAACCTAACAGGCATTATGCTGTGCCTGCAGGGTCGCCATGGGATAGTTTGCATACAGTTGTCATCATCCTTTCCTGCTGACCAAACAGTTGTATTGTCGTATCGTGTACTGGTGCAGAACTTTCACTGTGGTGGACAGTATACTCGGATTCAGTCCTATCACTGCTTGGAATATTTATAGTGAGCACACCAGACTGGTTGAGGGCCAGTTGTGCAGATATGACCATGTTGCATTTTGTTCAGATATGGACAGCATAGTACATGATTGTCCGACATTGTTAATGTATTCCACAACTCGTGTGGACAGTGACAAACAATGGCCATGTGCCCTACTCCATTTGTAATACTAGTTAGAGAGTGTTTGTCCTTCAACACACATTTACTGGTGTTTGCCATGACATATGTCACGGTTAGTGTGCTGTGCCTCTGTCTACCCGTGACATACAGGTGTTATCCAGGGTACACCTACCATCTCCCATCCAGTCATCATGATTCCTCTGGATGACAGTCACTGAGGGACTCCCTGGATATCCTGTAGTTGGAGTTTAGTCATGGGTAGAGTAAGCTTCTGGGTCATGGACCAATCGGTACAGCATGTCCTGTTTATGTCTGTGCTGGGGTTCAGGCCTGTCAGCTGCATAGGTCACCAGCATTCAGTGTTTACATGGTGCCAAATGTCCATTGATACCAGGTTGGTCATGGCTCTATACATCAGGCACAGTTCACCTCCAGCCAGGCAGTATGGCACTGTGTGGAGCTGCAGTTTCTTTACACAGGCGACACATTGCATCTGTTACAGCTCTGCAATCCTCCTGGTGGGCTATTTGTGTGGTCTTTCCAGTTGCTGCAGGTGACTGCTACAGTACATCCCTGAAGGGCCATTGTACACAATTGTGAGGCTGCTGATGGATGACTGGAGAGGCACATTGACCTACCCTAACCAAGCTGTGCTTACCTTCATGATTAGGTGGGTATATGGTATGTTTCTGTAACCACTACAGACACATGGTTGTCACATGCAGGATATCTATCACCTTGTGTCCCCAGGTCTCTTATTGCTCCCGATGTACTTACTGGGTTAACACCTATGTGGTAATTTCTGGCCATGTACTGTGTTTCCACAGGGGTTGACTGTACACTATTCTGCATTTAGCTTGTTGACATGGCTGTGGCACCACTTGTGTGTTTCTATGTGTGCCTTTTGTAGGTTGCTTGTGTCAGCTGGAGGGTCCGATATGGTGGCCAGTTTGTAGCCCTCTGCAAACCTGTTCAGACAGAGTCCGTCCATGTTGGCCTGTACCTATGTGACATATATAGCATACAAGAGAGGTCCCAGGACCATGCCTTGTGGGATGCCAGTTGTACCTGGTTTGCAGTCTGCCATGGCTACAGCATGTCTGCCAGGTCAGTTCTGTCCTTGAGCTGGTTTGCAACCCATCTACTTGCATAGGGGTTTATAGTTAGGCTGGCGAGCTTATCTGTACCGCCAACTAGGGTATTGTATGGAAGGGTTTAGCAAGGTCCAGATAGGCTGTGTGATCCACATTCCCCACATCAATGGCCTTGGTGCATGTTTCACATGAGTCAGACATGTGTAAGGGGCAGGATCTGCCCTATAACAGCCACACTGGGTAGGGTCCAATGTCTGTAGGTACCCAATCTCGTTATTCATGGGATCCATGATCATCCTCTCCATTACTTTGCCAATCTAGATAGTCGGGGTTGAGGGGTGATAGTTTGCAGTATCCATTCAGGCACCCCCTTTGTGGTGTGGGACCACTGTTGCTATGCACTGCTCTTTGGGTACATATCCTGTGGTATGACTGATAGTGCGCAGTGATGCTATTTGCTGTACCATTCTTCTTACAGTACTTGTTGGACACAACCCAGGACACCATCTGGTACCATTGATGCTGTGTGCTGTGCTTTGTGGATGCTGGCTGTTACCTCAGCATCTGCAATGTCAGGGGGCCAGCACTCTCCTGGGATAGATATTTGGCAGTTAGGTGCTGGTGGGGAGGTTGGAAGGAATCTGTTCAGTAGGCTGTTGGCAATGTGTGTGGGTTTGGTGTATTGTTTGTGATATTAGAGTGTTGTAGAGCATATCTGTGGATTATCACCATGGTTCCTACCATCAGGTAGGACAGCTGTGTGATAATCCTTTGTGTCCTGCACAATTTGTATCATCATAGGTTCATAGGTTCATACTAGGCTATCTGCCCTGGCCTTTTTTGAGCATGGACAGACTGTGTGTGGGTCTCAACACCCCTTGCAATGTGCATATTATGCCCACGTAGGGTTTACTTTCCTAGATGTGACACAGGGATGGCCCCCAGTGTACACCTACTATCTCCCATGCACTTCACCAGATTTCTCTTGTTGAGTTTGTGTGTGGAGCTCAGCCTATCATGGACTTGGATTCTGTTCCAGAGTGTCAGTAGCCTCTGGGTTATGGATCTGTCCCTCCAGCACATCCTATTAATCTATGTGTGGAGGTTCAGATCTCTCACTGTGGTGTGTCTGCTGGATTTGGGGTTTCTGCAGTGGAGCATGTCCATTCATTCTGGACTGGACATGGCCTTGTACATCAGGCATACATCACCTCTGACTGTGCAGTATGCTTCTGAATTGCGCTGTGGTTTCTTCAGCCAGGCTGCAGATGTCCAATGTTTAGACCCTTTATCCTGTTGGTGGGGTACATTTGGGGTCTCTCTGACTGCTGCATGTGTAAGGTAAGGTACATCCGAACTGGGGCATTGTTGTCACGTATGGGCCTGATAAGGGAAGAGTATGGGGGCACAGTGACCTCTGTAGCTCTACGTGTGCATCATTTCATATTAAGGTGGGCAATATAGCAGGTCTTCCTGGCCACCTTGGCAATGTGAGTGTCACATGACAGGTTACCGTCCACTTGTGTCCCTAGGTCCATGATTACTTCTTCCATACATAATGGATTGCCACCTATGTCATACTTTGTGTGTGCCTTGTTTGGTATTTGTTGAGACATTCATACTCTGAAGTATCTTCAGGAAGGCTGGCTGGGGTACCTGGGTTTGTGTGTGTGGTTTGTAGCAGGCTTCACACAGGTACACAGTTTGAGACAGTGCTACTTGCCCGTGGATAGTCCATGCTGCTTCTTGCTGTGGTACCTACCTGGGGGTGTGGTTATTCTTGATAATTAAATGTAGCCACAGTCCTATTGTCATGTGTTCCATGTTTTGGAGCTGTAGAGCATGGTATGAGGCATAACCTGGTAGTATTAGGGTGCTCTTCTGGGACTTGCCCAGGTTTCCGTTACAGAACACATATTACCATTCTCCATGCAGTGGTGTGTTTGGTCTGCATGCACCTTGCAGGTTAGACTTCTGGCATTGGGTAGCATTACGTCCAGGTTATTATCCCTTGTACTACCTATGGTGGTGGGTTTGTGTTTCCAGACTTACCTATTCCAAGCACAGTGGGGGTGACAACAGCCTTTGCCAGTATCTACACAGCCAGGTGTGCTGGGTGTGTGCAATCCCTAGCAGGTGGGGCATCATGTCTTGTTCGGCATGTCAGCCCAGGCTGTCAGCCATGTGTTCCCCCTTGCTAACAGCAATACCTCAGCCAATTATTGTACTTGATCTTGTTGTCTTCATAGTGTGGTATCATGCTTGGTGAGGGTGAGATGTTAGGTTGGGTCTTCGTGTTTGCATATACTAGATGGTGTTACATTGCTTAACACATGGCAATCATGCCTCAGGTGGTGCTGCAGGGCTGCCTCTGTCAGATGCACATATTACACTCCCTGTACATGTTTGAGAGCAGGTTGTGTCATGTTAGGCATCCCTGTTACTATATGAGTGAGTCAGAGAGGGGTATCATTCCCAGGATTCCTACTGAGCCAGTGTATGTGCTATGCATTTCCTCTTTGCAAAGGCCAGGGCATACTGGGCACGCCTCCTTCTGCCTACTGGGGCAGGCTCAGGTTGTTCCTCCTCCGAGTCACGCTCTGCCTGTGATGGCCTTGGCAATGGTTGGGGACTGTTTGTCCTGGCCCTATGCTGGTCCTGCTGCAGCTGTTTTCGCAGGATCATATTATGTAGCATAGCACATACCATGACAATTTGGGTACATGTAGTTGGTGAGTACTGCAAGGCTCCACCAGATGTGTCCAGGCACCAGAACCGTGACTTGAGCAGCCCAAACACATGCTCTATTACATTACGTGTTTGTGCGTGTGCCTCATTATGGCATTCCTGTTCAGGTGTGTGTGCATTTCTGATGGGTGTCATCAGCCAAGGCTCCAGTACATAACCTGCATCCCCCACTAGGTGACCATGTGGGATGTCCCCATTGGCAAATGTTTGGTACAGCTGCATCAAATGCCAGATATGGGAATCATGGTAGCTCCCAGGGCAGCCAGCACACACATTCATTATTATGCCCTTGGCATCACACACGACCTGACAGTTGATGGAGGGGAAGCCCTTGCGATTAATGTAGGCCCTACCCCGCTCACCGGCTGGTGCTTTGATGCGTATGTGCATGCAGTCTATTGCACCCACTACCTCAGGGTATTCCGCTATTTGCTGGAAGAGACGCATATTGCTGGCCAATACCTCACAGGCATTGGGGAAATATACATGCTCACCGACATGTGCTGACATGGCATCCAGGAACTGGTGCAGTACCCTGGAGGCTGATGCCTGTGATATCCCCATCATATCACCAGTTGGTCTCTGGAAGGTACCTGTTGCTAGTATTCTTAGGCCAACACATACCTTGGTTTCCACTGGGATGGGTTCCCCTCTGTTGGTTCTGTGTGTGAGGCATGGCCTGCACAGTTCAACAATATGCTGCAGGAGGTCTCTGTCCACTCTATAGCGCTCCACTATCTCCAGCTCATGTAACCCCTGGTAGGTGACCCTGGGCCTGTATACTCTTCTCTGTCTCCTCACTGTGGGTTGTCTGGCAGCATTTCCATTGTTACCACCCTCAGCAAGTCTCCTATGTCTCCTTATGACAGCTATGGCAGCCCCTAGCATGTTTGGTCTGAGTGCAGCTTTTTCAGTTTTCACTTCTACTAGCTTACTCCTGTCTTGCTGTGTCTCTTGAGAGAAACATACTGCAATGCTGTTTGCAGTGTTTTAAGTGCTGGGCTGGGCTTGTATTCTGCCTGTGTAATTGCCTGCTTCTAATTGTTTTCACCTGCTACCTCTACAAGTATTCCCTGCTAGTTTCCTACTATTTCTTCTGCTTCCTTTTCCTCTCTGTTTCCTCAGGGGAGAGCAGCACGCATACCAGCGAAAATACGCTCACAGTGGCTACCACGCGTGCACACATGCTTACATGGACTAGAATCTGCTTATTCAGGTTAAAAACGCGTGCACACCAGTGCAAACAGGTTTACAGATCTTTAAACAGGCTCCTACATGCTTACTCTGCCTTACACACGCGCACTCTGTCTTACTCGTGGCTCCCAGCGCACACACGCGTGCATGCTCGCACAGCAAGAAACTTTGGTGTTGGCCACAGTGTACATCTTCCATTTCTTGACTTTCCCATGCTTATCTGTTGACACTCTTCTTTTTATGCTGTGTGATTGACATCTTTCACATACCACTTTGCTCCAATGAGCTTGGTTTCTTCCTGACATTCCCCCTGTGATGTCACCTATCTCCTACTCTGTTACTCCCCCTTATCTAACTCTTACACTACATGGAATGTGCTCATTTGCTATGTGACAGTTTGATTCACTATCCTACCACTCATTTACATAGGATTGCCTACTAATGCTTAGTTACATGTCTTACACTCAGCTTCCCCCCTTAGCAACCACTAGACGGTGGCCATGTTGTTTTTGGTCTGCTCCCTGCATTGCAAATCTATGCATTACATAAAACCCACATTTGTGGGTTTCAAACCTTTATTTTTCTGTTTTATATAGCGCAGCCCGTTTGCGCGGGGCTGCGCTGCGTTTAAACATCGCCGATCTCCGAAAAAAAATGTTTTATTTTATTTCATGTTTGCATCGGGTTAACATGCCAATGGCCACATATTTAGCCATTGGCATGCTGACTGCAACATTTGCACACTTTATTTGGAGCTGTCATAGCTCCGTTGTGTTATTTGCAGTAACATACTCAGTTGTCAACTGAGTACATTTCTGCACCTAACACGACTCTTACATGGGCTGGTTTCAGCTTCGTGGATCGCTAATCTACCTCATTTGCATGCCTTTCGGCTGCAAGTGGGGTGATTAGCATATCCACGCCCTGCCCATGTAAGAGTCGTTTTAGCTATCTCTTACACGGGATTTCGGGCTGTTCCTGGATCGCGATGGCTGCATGGAGTCTTACACGACTCTTAGACTCTGTGCAAGCCATCGTGAATCCTGCCCAGTGTCTATACAGAATACCCCATGAGTGGAATCAATACCTCATGGGTGGAATCTTTCACCACAGCTACAGAAAATGCACTGCTAGCACTGTTTAAAAAAAGTGTTTTCAGTGTTTCACATTCCTCAATTACAGAGAACAGGCAATGCGCTTCCAGTTCACCGATGAGAGTACAGTTGTCACAAAACACACGGGTTTAAGCATAGGAGAATCATAATATTATGATCACAGTCGCAGAAAGAAATTTGAAGAAGATGCTAAGAAAAGCTTTAATCTTTGCCTAGGGTGTTACTGCTTTGCATTTTTCCATAGTCTCTCCACCTGCTGAACTATGGCTGAAATCTCACTTCAGGATTAAAATACCAACATTTGTTAACAAGTTTCCAAATATTTATTCTGAAAAACAGCTGGTCTGTGACACCTAGGCTTGGCCTAACAGGACGTGGCTTTGTTGTGGTCATAAGGGTCAGTCATAAATATTCATCCTTGTATAAGCCAATACAAAGTGGATTACAGGGTATTATATTATTGTGCATTATACTGTATAAGCTAATAAGTGGCAGATGCAAACGGGACAATGATAACTGTCCTATAAGGTGACACCAAACTTACACACAATGCTTCACATTACAAAAAATGTCCATTACACTGATTTTACTATTAATGCCTTTGGTTATCATGAACTTACAATTCTCTGCAGTATGCAATCAGACAGATGGCTGTGGGACAGTATCTCTGAGAAACTGCAACCCTGCTGTATATCTGATTATATTTGTCACCAAAATATATGGTACAATGAATCAGTCTGTGTAACTTTTGAATGAGTGTGTTTTGTTACTCACGCAGTGTGCATAGTATGGCTATCTGATGTTGAAATTGCTTTAGTGCTGTTGTGTAACTTTGAAGTGATTGTATTCCTTGTGGACATGTATGATTTGTAAATGCTGTGTTTGTTCTAATCTTATACATGACTGGACAGTTTAAATAGTTCATGTAATATATATTGTATTAAGCTGTGTTACTGTCTCTCTTACTCTCAACAGCCAAAAACATTTAAGTAATGGACAAACAGCTGGTAATGACACCTGATATGCATTTCATTTGAGAGTTCAGTGTCCCTTTTGGCCTGTAATAGCTCATTGAGTCAACCAATGACATGATTCATGAATACTAAGGAAAGGTCACTACATATTTTAACCTTTTTCTTCTATGACTGGAGCCACTTCATGGCTGCTGTATGCCAAGTGGACAGAAATTGCTTTCACGGTCGTTGTATAAACCTTATCAGAGAACTTCATATTCTCATCTTGGTCTTACTTCAATACCTATGTTCTTGATGTGTGCATGTGAGCATATATATATATATATATATATATATATATATATATATATATATATATATATATATATATATATGTCTCTACAAATGTTAATGTATAAATGTATTGTGAATGAGAATATAAAAAAAAATTGTTAATTTTCTACTAATTGTCACTTCTAACAGATAGATCATATGCTGTGTACATTTTCATTTTTGTACTACTTTAAATAAAGTAACACCTACATTGTTCTTAAAACTTGCTTAGAACTGTAAAAATGCTAATAGTGTAACATGGAGCTTTTCTCCCCGGGCCTCCGCTGAAAATGGACCTGTGTCCAGTCGGACCCTCCCGGTTAACAAATGTAAAATAAAATAAAATAAAATAAATAAAAGTTACTATCCCGATCTATGTTCTGAATTTGGACATGTACCTTTCTGAATGTTGTTAGTCTTCACTTTGTACATGATTTTCCCTTAGCAAAATGAGTTATTTTTAGAATCCTTATATTTTATAATTTTATAAAAATCTGTGATTAAACTGAAATATACATCTAAAAGAAGTGCATGCCTGTTTTCTTTGTGTTTACAGTTTTGCATTATAAACATTAAAGTTAGCTGTTGGAGTAAGGATTGGTTTGGTTAGTGATCACTTTTATTCCAGGTTTGTCTCCTTCTTTTGTATGGAGACACTATGCAGTTCTGCCCTCCAGCTATGCATCTGTGGTTCATTCCTTCCTTATGTCTCAGAGCACCTATAGCAGTCTATGAATCATGGTTTTCCTGGACACTTGTATGTACACACCTCTCATGATGCTCAGTTTCTTCTAGCATTGTTCATGTTTATCACAGCCGACATACATTTGGTTGTGTGGATTGTAATGGCCTGTTTTTGTACACTCACAGTGCACAGTACCTGTACTGCATATTTCTTGTTGTAGTTTGCTTCTGTTTATCTTGTGTTCTGTACTATCTGTGCATTGGTGCTGACTTCCTGTCATTTTATGGGAGAGAGAGACATTATCTTGGCAAAGCATCGCTGGCATTACATTTTAGTTGCAATGTCTGTAGCTGTCCTGATAACCATGGTAACCATGGTGCATCTCCATGGTTGTGCTGACATGCATGCCCTGAACATGCTGCTGCTGTTCATCTTTTCTTAAGGTCTTCACATTTTTCTCCTTTGCAACCTAGCATATCATAAATGCAATGCCCTTTGCTGTATAAGGCTCAACTTCTTAGGAGCTCTGTCACACACTGTTTTGGGCTGCTCTTGCTGTGAATGCAGCTGTGTTGTTCTCTTGCAGTTGTGGTCTTTGTAGTTTCCCTTGTATATCCATTGTTACATTATGTTGCACTGAAGTAAGTGTGATTTTCTTGGCTCTTCATGCAGGCAGAAGGTGTGAGAGTATATTATTCCCATAGCTGTGGTGATGTGTAACCCTTTCTTTTCATTTTGTTTTATCTAGAGGTAGTGCTCAGGTTACACTCACTGCCACCTGTTGCTACACTTGGTGTTTCATATACTTTCTCATTTATATGAAGACTGCGCATACATATGTATATAAGCCAACCTCAACACATAATGGCTTCCCTGTTTTTATGTGAATGAATCTGGCTGACACTCTATGAATGATTTATGTTCTGATGATCATGGTTTGAGTCTTATCATCTCCATTAGCATATAGTTGGAGTTATGTAACCAGACCAAATATTCCTGGTCATCCCTGAATGTAGGCAGATTATTCAGTGCACTTACCACAGTCCATCCAGTTTATCTTGTTTATGGTCATAAGGGCTGGGGCCTACCCCATCATGCAATTATAACAGATGAAGAACCATCCTCTGAGGGAATGTTATTCCATTTCTGGGGCAAAACACTCTCATACCCACACTGACTCCTTGTTCACTTTTTACATTTCCTGTCCACCTGTAATGATGTATTGGGTGGTGACGACAACAAGACACCCCATTGGATGTATATGCAAGGTACACAGCCACCCAAGTGAATAAACATGACAACTATAATTAATCTGAAATGGTTACAGACTTTTCTTGAGTGGCGAAGATTGATAACTTCATGTATACACACATTTTTATTTATTTCTATTTTTTTATTGATTTGGTGATTATATAGTCCCACTGGGATTATCAGAAGGGTATGCTACTGAAAGACTTAGAGGAAGCCTAAATAATATTCTAATATAATATTACAAATGTTCTGAGTAGAAGGATGCTTTAAAGTGTGATCCATTTTCCTCCAGCAGTGTATAAACACAAGTTCCAGTTGTGAAAATAAAACAATTGCCAGTTGCTATATAGCTCTGTAAAGAAGCAAACAGGAAAGAAAGACGCTGTATAACAATGCACATAATGAAACCACCAGCCCAGCAGCAGACATTCTGATGTAGTAATTCTGATTGCTGACTAGGACTAAAAGACCTTTTTAGTACTAGCAGGCTTTTGTGGCATGTCAGATCATGTGCAAGGAAACCGGTACCCACATATTGATATGTCAGAATTATTTATTAAGCGGTCCTGTTAATTCTGCATGAACTTGTCTTATTGCGGGACTCTGCAGTGTACAAGTGACCTCAAAATGTACTCCAAATTGGGTCTGTCAGACGCTGATGAACGTCAATGGTATTTTTAAACAAGAAACAACGCATTATGAAGTTTTCACAAAGTGATTCACTAAACTAGTGTTTACAACAGAACATAGGTTTGTGCAGAAGTTCTTGGAACTAAACGTGCCATACATTGTTGAAAATCATTTGGATAGCTACATTCAGTGATTGTCTATATTTTGGTACAGAGTATTTCCATTGTGTTGACATGGAAAATACCATTTTATTCTTGAATTAGAAGGTTGACTGCATACACTGGTTTACCTACTTTTAATGAACAATCATTTTATCAAACTTTCAAAAACTGGATAAATATGATTGTGTTATAAACATATTGTCACATATTTGCCTAGGATGCAGATGGTGCAAGTCTGTTGGACAAAACATCATAATGTGATTTAACCTAAGGTTTAGAAATCACAATTCAGGCGCTATTTCATTAAGGAAATTTTTTTTTGTTTGTCTTTAATTAACTTTTATTTGCAATTCTTTGAGAGTGTTTTATTTATTTATTGACATTTGATTAATTCTACATGAACTTGTCTTGTTGTGGGACTCTGCAGTGTACAACTGACCTCAAAACGTACTAAAATATAATAAAGTGTAATCTAGCAATATGCACTCAAAGCTTATATCAAATATATTAGGCATTAAGAACAAGCTGGACTTCATGACTACCCTCACCCCCCCCCCCCAGTCAGATGTAATTTGTGTTCTTTTGCTATGAGTATGTAAGAAAGGAGTTAACCACATTGGTTCTAATCCTTTTGGTACTAAAACCCAAGGACTGCAAAATATTCCTTCTGTGACATTGATCCAGAGGAATTTTCTTTCAGTATGTCAGCCAGATGAATTTTTCCTATTCATGCAATAAGTATTTCCTCCTCACACAACTGTGATTTGTCTTATCCCAGCACATGGATTTGTCATTAACGTTCCCTAAAAATCGTTTTTACTGTTACTCACAAAAGGCTTTTACTATCTTTGCGTCTTACACTTGGAACATGATACTTCATTTTTGAAGAACGTGGTTTTTATTCTTAGTTTCTCATTACCTTTTTTTTAATATGTCAGCTGCAAAAGTAGTTATCTTGTGTCATTTAGGATAAAAGTGAACATTAGAAACAGTTGCATTTTTAAAACTTTTTGTCTTATAAAACATGCAAGCTAGATTTTTTTGCACCTTTACCACGAATATAAAATAAAATTTCTCCTTCATAAAAAAGTTCTTTACTGTAATGGCCTTGTATCCATTTACTGTGTTAAAGCTGATCTGTATGCTTCATAACCTCTGGGGCTTTACTACATGAGTGTTTGCATACAGCATATTCTGGGTATGGCGGTTTGGACTGGTTTGATCCAGAGTTCTCAGAATACATGTGTCTCTGCACTCTGTTGATTCTGTAATAGCTGTTGGAAGGTGCTGTGTAACCCTGATTCTGTAATAGCTGTTGGATGGTGCTGTGTTACCCTGATTCTGTAATAGCTGTTGGAAGGTGCTGTGTAACTCTGATTCTGTAATGGCTGTTAGAAGGTGCTATGTAACCCTGATGATTCTGTAATGTCTTTTGGCAGGTGCTCTGTATCCCACCTTCCGTATTACATGATAACAGGGTGGAATTGTACTCTGCAGCAGTTCTACCCCTCCCTCAACTGGAAGAAATCCTACTTTGAATGCACCTAGATTTCTAAATTGGTCTTCCCTTCTGCCTCAAATGGCACAACACATGCCCCTCTACCTGTGGTCTCTTTATTAGTGTGATTATGTGACAAGTGGCATTGTATATTTGCCATTCTGTACATTGCATATTAAATAACAAGAATAAATACATAAAGTTCAGAGGTGTGACATAGTCATATCTTGCTACAACTGCTGTAAAGTAGCTAACCGGTATGTTGTGCAACTGGTTTAGCTAACTAGCATGAGCATGCACGACTAAGTGCACATTACTTCTAAATGTGATAAACTCTCTCCTTTTTCACTTTACTAGTCTAGAGAAAAGAAAGTAATGGGGACATACGCAGTAGGCCATTAATTAATTTCATACATTTTATTTATTTTATTAGTTTATTTTTCAGGTTAGAACACTGATCACAGTGGCCCATTTTTAGGTTCACCCTGTTTCCAAAGATACAAAAGTAGTGCAAATAAATAATGAAATTACTTTATATAATTCAAATATTAAAAGATAAATAAGTAATAAGTCATATAATCTAAAGGTAGTTGAAAGTAGTTGGTAACAATGGGATAATGAAAGAGGCGGTTAAGTATATTGGAGTCATTTCTGAAATGCACAGATTGTACATCTGGAGTTGGCATAATTGTCTCGCTAAACTAGCATCTGTGAAAACCAGACACATATTACACATGAATATTAATTTGGTGCCTAAAAATATTTTATACAGAAATATGCTCAGCAATAAACTGGCTACATCACTTATCAATTCTGGACTTCTTCTGCACTACCTGTGAACTTAACATCACTTATCAATTATACCTCTGCTGTACTCTCTCGGTACCCACTCCTACTAACACCACCCCCTATAGAATACTCCTATTAACTAGCCGAACTGTCCACTGTCTGATATCCCTCAAGCATGTGTCACCTTTATAATTACCTGTATTAAGTATAATTGTATGTAAGTCTCTTTTGCCTTCATTTTTGTAAATGCATTTGTAGGCAATCTCATTGTATTACACATCTACTGTAACATGTAATCTTATATTTATTTTTTATTTTATTTAACATTTGTTAATGATTTTACTTTGGAGCTTTTCTCCTCTAACCTCCACTGAAAAAGGGCTTTGACCCAATCGGACTATCCCAATCAGCAAATGTCAAATAAATAAAAAAATAAATAAATTACATTTACTGCCAATAATTATTTCTGAAATTGATTTTAATAGTCAAATTTGTTTTTAATTATATTTATTTATTTATTTATTCATTGACATTTAATTACTGAGAAAGTCTAACTGGTTAGGTACCCATTTCAGTGGAGGCCTGAGAAGAAAAGCTCCACAGTATCACTAAATCATTATGACAACAAACATTTTACAATGTGAATGCAAATACATGCGAGAGATGCAATTATACAGCCAAACTGGAGGCTAAGCTCTCTCAACCCAAGACTGGACCAGGCAGTCAAGAGGAGAAGGGAATTACTTGCCTCACACCACCAGTCTCACATAGGCCTGTGAAACCAGCAACAGCAAAGAACACACATAAATACACGAAAACGTACTCGGAGGCTCTAAATAAAAATCTGCAAAAGCAACAGAGACCTCCAAAGCAGACATCCAAGCAACCTCCACCCCCCAACACAAACCATGAAACACATACTTCACAAAACCAGTGTGCCACGCAATCACAGCCCTTAAGGCAAAATAACTTACCTAATACACTAGTAATAGGTGACTCTATAGTCAGGCACACTGACATCCCACTCACTAGGCTGAACAAGGAGAAGGTTACTGTTAGCTGCCTGTCGGGTGCCAAGATCCACCACATAACACAAGCACTCAGGTGATTCCACAACAAGTACAAATATGACTATGTCATTGTCCATGTTGGTGTGAATGACCTGAGCCATACCTCCCTGGACTACATGAAAAGAGAAATGGAGGTGCTCTCTGATCACATAGCCCAGGCCGGTATGACCCTGACCCTGAGCAGCATCCTGCCCTCACCAAGAATGATTCCACGGTATAGAGAAAAAATTATCAAGTTCAACAATTGGCTAAGCTTCTGGTGTCATTCAAAGGGGATCCAGTGTGTGTCAGCCTGGGATGACATGCTCGACAATCCACACTGCTTCACTAGAGACGGCTTGCACCTGTCATCCTTAGGCTTTTGAATACTGGCCAAGGCTCTTGCCACCACCATAGTGCCCTTTTTAGGCAAGGCTCAAAAGACAAACCCACAACCGTAAATAGCACAAGTAACAAAAAACTGAGGGTAATGCTACTCAATGCCAGAAGTCTAAACCTCAAAATGCACGCACTCAAGGCACTCCTCAGTATGGAGAAAATCGATATATGTGCAGTAACAGAAACCTGGTTTAAGGCTCCAGAGAGCACCCCAGCACTACCAGGCTACAACTCATACCATACATTTCGGCCACAAAACCCGGAATGAAATTCAAAAGGTGGGAGTGTATCCATATTCATCAAGGATACCCACACCTCGAGGTTAGTGGCACAGCACAATGCTTCAGAGATCATCCACATGCAACTAACAATGGGCAAAACTACTATTCAAATTATAGCTTGCTACAGATCACCCACCAAGTCCCAGGACCCCCACTCCACATTCCTGGAAACACTGGGAAACATAAAGTTCCTACCAAACACCCTGATATTGGGTGATTTCAATTACCCAGACATTAACTGGGAGAACTACTCAAGTACAAACTCCCTTGCCCAACATTTCCCAGAATTTATAAACTCAAACACCCTGGATCAACTGGTCAACACCCCCACCAGAGGTGACAACATACTGGACCTGGTCATCACCAACATGTGTGACCAGTGTTCCACAGCAGAGGTTATCCCCTCGCTGGTTAGATCTGACCATAAACTAATCACTCTGGATATCCACATTCTGACACCACCCCCGGTCAAAGAAACCACCGTAAAAAAACATTTCAAAAGCAAACTTCACGTTACTTAAGACAGAGGTGAGAAGTTTTAAAGCCCCCATGCTAAAGGATAATGCTGTCCAAGCTGCAAAATCCTTTACTAATGCTCTCTACAGGCACCTACAAGAATGCATGGATCATGGTATCCAAAACAAAACCAAGACTCACTTCTCCAAGAAAAGGAAACCAGTCTGGTGGACCCCTGCCATAAACAAGCTATACAATAGAAGGAGGAAACTAGTACAGAAAAGAGTAAAATCCCAAGAAGGGAAGACATTCCTGATCAGTATCAGCAAGAAACTACGATCCCTCATAAAATCATCCAAAGCTAGCTTCGAAAGAAAAATTGCCATGAACTCCAAAGATAACCACAAGGCATTCTTTAGCTATGTCAAGAATCTAAGTGGCAATTCTCAGATCTGCTCGGAGTTAGTGCAGAATGGCACAAAATACACTGACCTGACCGATATAGCCAACATCCGAAATACAAAATGTGGGGGAGTATCCATATTCATCAAGGATACCCACACCTCGAGGTTAGTGGAACAGCACAATGCTTCAGAGATCATCCACGTGCAACTAACAATGGGCAAAACTGCTATTCAAATTATAGCTTGCTACAGATCACCCACCATGTCCCAGGACCCCCACTCCACATTCCTGGAAACACTGGGAAACATAAAGGTCCTACCAAACACCCTGATATTGGGTGATTTCAATTACCCAAACATTAACTGGGAGAACTACTCAAGTACAAACTCCCTTGCCCAACATTTCCTAGAATTTATAAACTCAAACACCCTGGATCAACTGGTCAACACCCCCACCAGAGGTGACAACATACTGGACCTGGTCATCACCAACATGTGTGACCAGTGTTCCACACCAGAGATCAACACCTCGCTGGTTAGATCTGACCATAAACTAATCACTCTGGATAAACACATTCCGACACCACCCCCGGTCAAAGAAACCACGGTAAAAAAATTTTCAAAAGCAAACTTCACGTTACTTAAGACAGAGGTGGGAAGTTTTAAAGCCCCCATGCTACAGGATAATGCTGTCCAAGCTGAAACATCCTTTACTAATGCTCTCTACGGGCACCCACAAGAATGCATGGATCATGCTATCCCAAAAAAAAACAAGACTCACTCCTCCAAGAAAAGGAAACCAGTCTGGTGGACCCCTGCTATAAAGAAGCTATACAATAGAAGGAGGAAACTAGTACAGAAAAGAGTAAAATCCCAAGAAGGGAAGACATCCCTGATCAGTATCAGCAAGAAACTATGATCCCTCATAAAATCATCCGAGGCTAGCTTCGAAAGAAAAATTGCCATTGAATCCAAAGATAACCACAAAGCATTCTTTAGCTATGTCAAGAATCTAAGTGGCAATGCTCAGATCTGCTCAGAGTTAATGCAGAATGGCACAAAATACACTGAACTGACCGATATAGCCAACATCCAGGCAGACAGGTTCAGTGCAAACTTCGCCCGATCCTACCCCCAAAAGGGCCCATAATTATACCAGAAGAATGTAGTGCCCCTGAAATCACAGACACTCAGGTTAAAACAGCCCTCTCCAAAGCCAACAACACAGCATCAATAGGACTGGATGGTGTTCCAGGCTGCGCCCTACACGAGCTCAATGATGAACTAACCCCTCACCTAAACACACTGTTTAAACTCAGCCTCTCCACAGACTACATGCCCACAGAGTGGCGCACAGCAACGGTCATTCCACTCCACAAAGGTGGAGGCACAACAGACCCTGGGAACTATCGCCCTATAAGCCTGACTAGCTTGGTCTGCAAAGCTGTAGAGCACATCATCATGGATGTCATTAACAGAGACATTGGCAACCTCCAAATACAGGATCCTACCCAGTTCGGCTTTGTTAAGGGTAGATCATGTCTCCTAAACCTGGCGGACTTCTTTGAGACAGTTACCAAGGCTATAGATGAGGGAAATGTGGTCCACACAGCCTACCTAGACCTTGCAAAGGCCTTCGACACCATTCCCCACTCAGGTATTATAGATAAGCTCACCAGCCTTAACATAAACCTCTACATCACAAGATGGATTGCCAACTGGGTCACAGACAGAACCCACATGGTAAGAGTTGCGGGAGCTAGGTCTGACTCTAAACCAGTTACAAGTGGTGTTCCCCAGGGCTCAGTACTAGGACCCCTCCTGTTCGGCATATACTTCTCAGAGGTACAGGCAAGCACAGGAGGACTATGGCTGACCAAGTTCACAGACAACTGCAAACTAGGGGTTATAATTGGCTCTCCGGCAAACTAGGGGCTATAATTGACTCTCTGGCTGACACAGACATCCTCCAAAAGGGTCTCACTGAGACAGATACCTAGTGTCAAAACCATGGCCTCAAGCTAAATGCCAAAAAAGTGCATAGTCATCCCCTTTGGAAAAAACAAAGTACCCACAAACTACCATATAGGTGGTAGGCCGCTAATTATGGAAGATGTACTAAGGGATCTAGGACCAAAGTAGATAGTAACCTCTCCTTTGATAATCACATTGCCAAAGTGGTTAGAAAATCCTTCTATGTGGCCCACCTAATCACAAAAGGGTTTGCATCTAGATCTAAAGAGGTCATCGGGCCCCTCTATGAATCACTCATCAGACCCATCATAGAGTACAATGCCCCATTTAGGATGTACCTTACAAGACACCTGCAACAACTGGAAATACAACAGAAGTACCTCACCAAGAGGATCACTGGCCTCAAGCAGATGCCCTATGCAGCTCGACTGAAGAAACTCCAGCTGTACTCGGTTGCATACCGCCTACTCAGAGGTGATCTCTGCCTGACACACGAGGCTATGTGCAACCCAGAACTGATGGACATGCTCCACCTAAAGAAAACCATATCCCTTCAAGCCACACACTCCAGGGATCTACACTGCAATAAATAGGACTTGCTAGAAGGATAGATTCCTTTCCCAGAGACTTCCCATGCACTGGAACAAGATTCCAATCTACATTAGGCAGAGCTCCTCGCTAACCCTCTTCAAGAGAAACCTTGACGAGTGGATGGAAAACAGAAAGTTTACTCCAGGGATCACTTCAATGGCTCTGCTGGACAGAGGCACAGGGAACTAATTTAAGGGGGTGGCGAAAGCCGACACATTCCGACTAGGCTTATAAATTCCTTTGGGCAGATAGCTTAGTACCTACCTATGAAGCTATGAACAATCTTTAAAAATAATATAAAAACATCTACAGTTTAAGTAGTTATACCAAATAAGGGACAATGTGACAACATAGGTTAAAACTAATTACAACTTACATGACAATGGTTTAATATTTAGAGAAATTTTAGCCAGTTTAGAAATATTAAAGGTAAGGTGATATAATACAAACTGGAACTGCAACATGAAGTGAGAGAAAAAACAGGATTATTGCATATTTAGATAGATAGTCTTAGGAGAGATACTGGTAGAAGTAAGGAAGTGAGTGAAGAAGACTAGTAAGGAGGTATAAGGTATGAATAAGTACTTGTTCAGATTAACAGATATAGTTTATCCTGATCTTGACAAAGAACAGAGCCAGATTTTGGCTAGGAGATCTTTCAGAGTGGTTTTGAAGGATGGGAGTGAGGCTATTGACCTGATGGATACAGATAAGGAGTTCCAGGCCTTAGCAACATGGTATGCGTAAAGATCATGCCCAGCAGATTTGACATGTTTGGGTATATATACACCCTTTGATGAGTCTTCTCAGCAGGTTAGGAGAGTAAGATGTTCACTGCTATTAAAAGATCAAACAAATCTGTGGGGACTGAACAACTGTACCTCCACACTCATACCAGCAAACTGTTTCAGTTCCTGGGAGCTATAGTTTAGGGTAAGACGTTTGCTTTGGAAGAGCAGTACTGTTTAACAAGTTAGTCTCACTACAACAATAGTACGTGAATCATGCTTTATTTATGTATTTTTTAATGAACAATATTACCCTTCATAAAAGTCACACTCATATAAAGTTAAGCCTCTTCCCTTCCATTTGTCAGGGCTGTTATCTCTAGTACAGTGACCCACTTCCAGTAATCGCAGTGTGTGTCTTGGCCCATCCTGGGTATACTAATGCAGAAACATGATGTTTCTGATGTATAATGACTGCTTTACCTGCCAAGACTTCTGATGTTACCGTCGATGTTGCTTTGCATTTGGCTCTTTCACTTGACATGCTGTCCTTTGTTCTTCACATTTTCTGCCTTTTTTAAAATTTCCTTTCACACTCGCTGCACTGGTCACTCAGTTTACCCATATTGCTCCTGGCGTTGATCATTTGGTAATACTAAATGGTTAATGTGACCTTATAGTAAATGACTAACTCACTGATGAAACGTGCTAAGCATTTCTTCTTCAGCTCACACATAAGATCATGATTTCTACAAGTGAACATAGAAGGAGCTGAGGAGTATTCTGTCATTTCAACATCTGGTAAACTAGATGAACTGAACGGCATACCAAATGAGATCGCTCCCACTGGTGTAATTGTGGTTTTATAAAATAATTTATGCTGTACTTATGAAGCCAAGTGCTATAGAATCCTTCAATGACAAGGGACTAGGGTTGGGTAAAACAAGTTACCAAAAGCTATGATTTCCAGAGTTAGCTCAAGGAGATCCTAATTTGTCATGGTGCTTAATCCAAGTTCCTTGCTTTATTATTTTACATTAGTGCTTAGACCTGTATTTATCTCACTAAGTGCTTTATAAGTTTATACTTGCAAAACACTTTATCTTTTAATTTACAGTTAATCAAAGCAATGCATGTTAGGACACTACCAGACATTATTGGAATATCTTGTCATGGGAATTTATTGCCAGCTGTCAAACATCTGTACTCAGTGCATTGTATGTTCATTAATTCCTAGAAGAGCAATATTCAGCATGCACAGCTGCCAGAGCATTCTGAATGATCTCTCAGATTCTCGTAGCCTCAAGAATAAAAAAAATGGATTTAGGCTGCTTTATATCCTTAATCATCAGGGTTTTGTTTTCAGGACTGGGCTAGCAATTTCAAGAATGTTATACTGCAAAACTGTGTATATTGGTTAATCACAAATAACAAAAAAAATGTATATTAAGAACATGCCAGCACAGAAATTAGCTAAGTGAGTCATTCCAGCTATTCTGCAAAGTGTTGCTTTGTACCAGGCCAAAAGTGTTTGACCTATGCTAAATTGAATCCGTTTACTTTGAGCTGCATTTTATTGGTTTTCCAGAATTATAAAATGTAGTTTAAAAGTACAATACAAAAACTTAGCCTCCACATCCCTTACATATATATATATATATATATATATATATATATATATATATATATATATATATATAAAATATACACACACACACACACACACACACACACACACACACACACACACACACACACACACACACACACTCACAACTGTATTTCAAAGTATCATACAGCAAAAGTTTGATTGCAAAAGACTGTGCACCCATACCTCCTGCTATTTATATATACTAACGCCAGCACCTCACAGCAGTAAGAACAGTGCAGATTCCCACTCACCATTGTACCACAGCCTGTCACAAAATAATGCTTGGCTTCTACAAACATATGATCATTCAGTGATGTTTTTAGGCATTACAGGCATTTCATATGAACAGAAGTCGACTATATGGAGTATTCCCGTACTCATACAATAATCAGAGAAACTGAAAAATCCTACTGCAGTGCTAAGTGATTCCTAAAAATAAATGTTTGTGTGCTTTAAATGAAAGAAACATGAAAAAAAAAAAATAGATGCAAATATAAGCACGGTCATCCAAGTGTAGGATAATTGGCAAAAGTTCTACCTGTGCTAGCAGCTTTCCTTTAATTTGCCTCCAAGTAGTGGTGCTTTCTGAATGATGGTTTTATTTATGGTTAAATCAATTACTATTCTCCTGTGCCATATCCAAGCTCTGGAACAACCTACCAACTAACATTACTACCCTCCCTAGCCATCTTTTCAAGTCTGCTCTTGAATCGCATCTAAAATCTCACTGGCTCTGTCCTTGCCAAAACCCCAACTAAATCCAGGTCTTACAACAAATTTTTCATTTCTTCTTTGATCATAACTCTAGTGTCAGATAAAGTGTTTTCTAGGCATTCTTTTACCTAGTATTTTTGTATTCTGTTTTGTATATGCGTATACTTAAACCTTAGCAAATCTTCCATTGTATTTGTCATGCTATCACCTTTTATCACAGTAAAATGATACTGTCTAGGCTGTATACCATGTTATTTATATGTGACTTTATGTGGAGCTTTTCTCCCCGGGCCTCTGCTGAAAAAGGACTTGTGTCCAGTCAAACTTTCCCGATAAACAAATGTAAATAAATAAATAAATGTAATTATTCTACAGTTTGCACCACACTTGGTAGTACAATTAAGTTTCTGAACTTTGTTAAATTGTACTAAATGGAGAGGTGAAAGCAGATCATTACATTAGTTTCTTAGTTTAAGATATTACTAGCATGTTTCATCAGCTTTTCACATTTCATTACAACTGAGCTTCTCAGCCACATTGGGTAATGCCTCAAAGTACTCAGCAGTGGCTGTGTTAAGAAATTAAATGTTTGTGTAGTTTAAATGAAAACAAACATTCAGACAGATCTCTCAACTGTTCCTTTTGAGTAACAGATTGGTATAAGCACCTAGTGCTTGCAAATTACAGTATTGTAATTGCACTATTCCTGATATTACTGAATATTGAGTAAACTAAAAGATTCCTTTATTCAGACTGGTTTCGGCTGCCCAGCCTTCTTCTGTGAAACAAACTCACAAACAAATTACTGATTAGGCTATATATACCCACCCTCAACCAATGGAAAACATGGTTCAGCCCAAAAGGAAAAAACTGAAAAGAGTTTACAATACAAAAGGAACTATATACAAATATCATATTTCAGTATTGATAACTATGCATGTATAAAGAATGCATATGAAAACATTATTAAACAAATAATAGTCTACCTATATATATATATAAAAAAAAAAATAAATAACAAACTCAATTACTGAATAAAGTCCTTGGATTTGTACCTGGATTCTTTGCTGATGAATACAATATAGTTACTGATGTTTTGTCTTTTTGTCGTAGACTTAATCTTAAACTATTTTATTCAGACAATAACTCTCAAAGATCTGAAGAATTCAGGTCTCACAAATCCGGATTTCAACCACCTATGAACAAGCATGTTTCTATATTTTTACAAACGGTTCTTAGAGACCTACATTTTCCAAATAAGGAATCATGCATTCTGGGTCAAAACCTTTCATCTTCTGAAATGGCTGCATTGGAACAACTTAGAAACAACCACAACATAGTCATCTTACTAGCTAATAAAGGAGGGGCTGTGGTTGTCATGAATATGGGATATTACCTAAATGAGGGCAGGGGACAATTAACTAACACCAGATGTTACATGTCAATGTCCATAGACCCTACTCCTGTATTTAAGAAGGAGATTGATACATTTCTAAGCCAAGCAGCAGAGGAAGGCATTATTAACAGTTGTACTCTAAATCATCTCACTGTTACTGATCCGCAGAAACAAATACTTTATTTACTTCCAAAAATTCATAAATCACTTTCTCAGCCTCCTGGTAGACCCATTGTGTTGGGTATAGGGTCTTTGACCAAACCTTTGTCAGCATTTCTAACTAAGTATTTAAAACCTTTACTGACTTTGGTCAGAGCTAGGATTCAAGACACCACACAATTTCTTCAAATAATATCTAACACTCA
Source organism: Protopterus annectens (assembly GCF_019279795.1). Classification (NCBI taxonomy): domain Eukaryota; kingdom Metazoa; phylum Chordata; order Ceratodontiformes; family Protopteridae; genus Protopterus; species Protopterus annectens. The sequence goes on along the minus strand of NC_056739.1, from coordinate 579,007,440 downwards.
TTTGGAACCAGGTTGGCTAATGTGCACCCTGGATGTGAAAGCACTATATATGAGTATTCCCCATTGGGCTGGTTTACAAGCTCTACATTACTGGCTGGAACATGCTGCCTTATACCCTCCTGGATTTGACATGCTATTGGTATGCATGGCGGAGCATGTCTTGAATAAAAATGTCTTTTACTTCTAGGGCGAATGCTACTGGCAATTGCAGGGTACTGCCATGGGAGCTTCCTTTGCTCCCATATATGCAGACCTTTTTATGGCCTATTTCGAGGAATGCATGATCTATGATCCCCTTCACAACCTTTATCAAGTTGAGATGGACATCTGGCATAGATATTTGGATGATTGCTGGATGGTGTGGCAGGCAGATGAGACATATTTGCAGGAATTTCGGGAATATCTTAATGAAAATTTGTGGGGTATTGAGTTTACTTTAACATCACACTATGACACCATTAGTTTTTTGGATGTCACAGTTTATAGGAATGAGGATCATACTGTCAGTACTAAGGCCTTCAGAAAATATCCTCAATACAATACACTGCTCCATGCATCCAGTATGCACCCCCGCCACACCATCCGCAACATCCCCAAGTCACAATTCATGTGTATTAAAAGAATCAGTTCATCTGAACAGGATTTTGAACAAGCCAGACTAGACTTGTATGAAATGTTTTTGGATAGAGGATATAGGGAATCATATATCGTTAGAGCAAGTGAATGGAGTATTGCTCAGGATAGAAGCACATTGTTGGAGTATAACAAATGTGGAACCATACAAGAAAGTCCAACTCTTAGGTTTGTAACTACTTTTGGACGTAACCAAAATGTCATCAGGGATGTATTAGATACTCACTGGAACATACTCCTGGCCAATGATGAACTCAGGAAATATTTAGGCCCCAGATATTAGTTCTCCTATAGACGTGGAAAAACATTGAGTGCTCTTTTTTCACACATTAAGCATAAGGAGAGTGGGGAGCAGTATATCAACAAATGACCATGACTGGGGACAAACTATTGGGCATGTTCCCATGTGGGCACTGTAGGTCATGCCAATTTGTGAGCAAATTGAAATAATTCACCAGTGCCAACACTAGCAGAGTATATGATTTACGGGTTTTTGGAAATTGTGGTAGCAGTTGGATAGTCTATTTAGCCACATGCAAATGTTCAGCTTTTTATGTTGGCCAAACCTCCCGTTCACTGAGGATCAGGATGTTGGAACACAGAAGTGATATCTGTAACAAAAGAGAAACCAATGCCCTATATAGACACACCATCAAACATTCGAATGCTGAGTTCAGGTTTATGGCTATTGATAAAATAATAGGAGATAGAAGTAATCAACAGGGTTGGCATACAATTCTTAACCACAAAGAGAAATATTGGATCATCAACCTGGGGGCATTATTTTCCCCAGGACTTAATGACCATCTTTGAAGGACCTTATGCATGTATATGACTATTTTGGTGACTCTTATGTATGAGTGTAGCATTTGTTATATACATTATATGTGGTATGTATATAATATATTCATATACTATTGTTTGGGCTTATATAATTTTAGTTATTATATTCATGTATACATGGATTTATATAAGTGTATGTTGTTTTGAGACATATGCAGGACACCACAGTTGGTTATATTTCTTCTTTTTTTCTTGTTGCTACATATATCAAAGTATTCTATTGAACACATTTGTATTGACTGCATGGTTATGTACTTATATATGTGTATATATGTATTCATACATATATATTTTTTATATACAGGTAGACTATTATTTGTTTAATAATGCTTTCATATGCATTCTTTATAGATGCATAGTTATCAATACTGAAATGTGATATTTGTATATAGTTCCTTTTGTATTGAAAACTCTTTTCAGTTTTTTCCTTTTGGGCTGAACCATGTTTTCCATTGGATGGGGGTGGGTATATATAGCCTAATCAGTAATTTGTTTGTGATTTTGTTTCACTGAAGAAGGCTAGGCAGCCGAAACTGGTCTGAATAAAGGAATATTTTAGTTTACTCAATTTACAAGTGTCTTTTGTACTCTCTATGCTGGCCCTAGGTGTTTGGATTAGTTCATGGTTTGGCCGTGCATTCCGTACTTGCAGAGCGTTTGGTTTGTTCATTACTGAGCATTGCCTGCGTCACAGGCTTAGTAATGACTAGACAGATAAAAATGGTCTTTCACCACCTCCTGTCTCCTGATGGCTGAGTTTCTATAAAGAAAAGATTACAGTGGAAAATATTGATAAATATACTCCTTGGGCCAGATTCCAAAACATCATTTTGGGGTACCACATTACCCCACTCACTTACATAGTGCCTTATTTAGGGACAGGTAAGTCTTCAAGCCAGACAGGCTAACAAGGAATGATGGAGTCCTACAAGTGATGTATAACTGCTGTCAGATTCTATTTGTATAAACACTGAGGCAGGATCCATCTTACAAGTGATGCATAACTGCTGTCAGATTCTATCTATATGAACACTGAGGCAGGATCCATCTTAGATAGAGTGGTATACTTAAAATGGCACAGGCAACAATGATGAGAGCATGAGCAGTTGACATGAAGAGGTGTTGCAGTGTAAGTGCTTAGTCTTTTTATATGGTATCCCTCTCACCGTGGAACTGAAGCAGTGATGTGACATTGGTGGTTCATGGTGGTGGCTCCTTCATATAAAGATGAATCCAGGAAACAGACAGTCAGTTATTTCCCTGTTACATTTCCACCGCAGAATGTGTTATAGAACTGGTGATGTGTGCTACCAAGCAGATTCACAGCACTCCAGTATGTTAATTGTATATTAATTGTCTTACCAAAGTCTGACAACATGGCTCACACAGTTAACATTGTACTAGTCCAACCAGTACAGGTCTGAGAATGTGTCACCACTGAAGCAGATAACAGTGGACCCTATGCCTGTGATGTGCCAGGACTTCAACAGTGCCTTGGCCACTGTATCTCAGTGAATGTTGGCAGGGAAATTAACAGGCATAGAGTGGGACACAAAACAGTGAAGTGAATAGCTAACTGGATGGATTCTCTGAGGTAGAGACTGTTAGGAAAAATACCACAAAGCAGCAAAACAAATTCAGGGCTCAGTGGGGCACTGGTCCTCTTCATTGCATTTCTGGCAGGTATCATCTTGGGCTTGGAGTGTAAGATCACTGGCACCCTGATAATAAGATTGTTAAGGATTCCGCAGATGTGATAACAATAAAAGATGGGATGACTTGCAGAGCTGATGGATAGATGGAAACTGAGATTTAATTTAAAATGTACAATTGTATGTCCTTTAAGAGCTATGATCCAAAACATACATTCGGGTAGGGTGGTCTTAGCAATGACAGAGCAGGAAAAGAATGCGGGATTCATAATCACCCCAATTCTGAATCATATAATGCAGTTTGAAAGGGTAGACATGAAGATGAGCAGAACGCTGGAATGTGTACTTCATAACAGATTCCAAGGTATTGACTTCATCCTGCCAGTGTACAGAACACTGACTAGGTCATACTCAGAGAGGTATATCTAGTTTTGGTAACCATACGAGGGAAAGAAAATTATGCTGGTTGAAAGTATGCTTCATAGAATTAAAACATGCTGAAAAGAATAGATGGGTCTTACTACAATGACCAAATTAAATAACTGAGCATGCATTATAACTGAACACAGAACATTAGTCTGGCAGTTAGCACAGAGAATCAAGGCTATGAGCAGTTAACAAGCTGCTTCCTTTGGTACAGGGTTTGATTCCCTCAGCATTCATTTGTCTAATGTGTGACTTTGAGCAAGTCACCTAACCAGACTATGCTTTGGGACAATTAGAAAATTGCCTTGATCTGTGCTCTTCAGTGCTATTTTAGCCTGCATGCTTAGTAACAACGTATGAACCACTGAAGCTATAAAGATGGTAAGACTTGTGGATTGTATTGTATGAGAGCAAGTTGAAGGTTGTAAAGGTAAAGAGAAAGGACAGAGGTAGGAGGAAAACGTGGATGTTGTCTGGATAGGGATGTCTGGTGGTTTAAGATGGACTAGAGGAAACAGTATTTCATGGACAGGGTGGCAACATTTTTGACCTCTTGCAGTTTAGTACCACTGATGAATGTGTCTTATGCTTTATATAGTACTATCAGTACAATGTTATATCAGAGGTATAACAGTGTTGTAATATCTGCTTCCCTTGTGTACCAGGAATTGAGCATGTCCACACACTGCAGAGTATGCCAACACTGACCAATATGATGATGCTGAAGTCAGCAGCAGCTGTTATATAAGTAATACATAATTGGCTCTTCCCACCACTTAATGCCCAAGTCAGTTGGACAAACCCCCTAGTCCAGGCAAAGCATCCAATCATTTTATTAATTTTTGTTTTTCATTAACATTCTGTAAAATATCTGTAAGGCTTCTCGCAAACTTTTACATACCATTGGATATTGTATATAGACTACTCAACTGTCCCTGTTTGGAGGAACGTCCCTATTTTCTGGCCTAATTTACTCTTGCACATGATGTACTTTTTTCTGGATGCATAACTGTATTATCAAGCTTGATTTTCCATTTCACATAATTTTCTGAATCCCCTCACCACACGTGATTTTAACTCTATATCTAGTACACAGAAAACTACACAACATGACCAACCTATTAGTAACCCCAATAATTTAATGAAAAAGGGCACACATCTTACATCTCCCTTTTTCAGAAACAAAAATAAATGACTTTGCGTGGTAAAAAATCTGGAGATTTGAGACTCTCTGGTATTATGCTTGTATTTTTCCACCATTTTTGTCACTCTGTTTTGTAAACGTGTTCTGAATAGTATCATTCAATCCTATTGGAAGTGGGAAGAGTTATGTGCTATTTTGTATTTAGTTTTTAAACTAACTAGATGTCCAGATTTTGGCTGGATGCACCAAATTTTTAAGGGCCTTTTTACCTATTTTTAATGTTTGCAGGTTGGTATGATTGCATACTTGCCGTTTTCTAGAAGAGTATTCATCTGTGAACATAAAGCAGAATTTTTGATCATCCTTTGAATTTTTAGCTGCTGACACTTGGAACAAACTGCATCTTCAACTAAAAAATTCTTACAGGTCACCAATGTTTTGCTGAATTAGCCTTGCCTGGGTTTTGAATCTCTAAATGTCACTGGCCGGTGGGAATATAATTCTTGCCTTCAGTGAACTCATGTTATTACTTTGTTTTTCAAATTATCCCAGGAGGCTGAGGCTATAAGCTAGTTATAGGCTTCATCCTCTAGTCCTGGTTTATCTGTCTTCCCATGACCCAGAATGGCATAAAGCAGGTAATAAAACTGAGTATATGAATGAATGAATGAATACATAACCAAATGATTAACTGAATGAAGTAAAACCTGCTGGGACTACTGTTCAAGCTCACTTGTGTTTACAAGATTGCACTTCCATTGTAAATGTTGCTTGTGGGATGCAGGCAGGTAGAAACAGTGAAAATCTCTCAACCATTGCCTAAAAAGCTCTTTCTCAACATTAGTCAATTAGACACACATTGTTAATAACAGGCCTAGATGTATGACATATTTTGCTTCAAAAATGCAGGTAGCTTTGTTTGAATACTTGTATTTTAGCATGTGACTCGGTGTTATTTATTTATCATACTTCATTTCTCTTTCAGGGTTTGTTAAAACACTTACACAGTTCAGACTGGCATCTGTTAAGTCATTTCTTTTCTTACTCAAGTTTGTTAAGAACACTTACACATTTAGACTTACATCTCATACTAACCAATAGGCCAAAGACCCTGAGTCATTAACAAAAAACATAGCTAAGTTCTGCTTGAGAAGTAGTCACAAGCACTGAAGGCTAATTTGTGTACATTTTTTAATAAAGAGTCATTATTTTAAGAATGGTAGTTGCAGTTCTCATACTATCTGCTGGTGTCTGCATTACTAAATATTCACTGCACACAGATGCATCTCATTTTGTGTATGTGTATGAGTATATCTGTATTTGTCTGTCTCTGAGTGACGTACATGTGTACATGCCAAGTGAACTCTTGTCTGCCCTTATCTATCCCAGGCTGGTTCCTCACTGTGTTTATTCTCTGAATTTCACAGATAAGAATGATTCACTGTTTATTCTCCCACTTTATAGCATAGTTATCCATTTATAACAATGCCACCTGATCTTTCTACGTCATTAGCCTTCTGGTTATCAATCTCCTCTTTCTGTCCCGTCTACACTTTCCCATCCTGTTTATGATAAGGCTAACTGATGAAGCCCCCTGTTATTTTTCACGCATTTCAGACTGAACCACAATTTCCAGACACTTTTGTTATTCACCACAATCACCTTTTTCTGTAAGTTTAAAGAATGCCTCTGATACTGTGCCAGAAATTATGCTATCATTACAACAGGAATCAACCAGTATATAATTCAGTGGTGTAGTTTGACTAACACTACCAGGCTACATATTAAAATACTATTTTGGCCAGACGCCAGGAATCTGTTGTACCGCTAGAAAGATATTTTTTTTAAATGGGCTCAAATACTTTTTTTTTTAAGTTTGCAAAAAAGTAAAATAAAAATATACATGTATCTTCAATGCATAAACTGAAGTATTTGTAACAGGCAGAATGTAGGCAAAGGAAAGTGTGCTTAACCTTTCTTCGCTGGAAGAAGATGACAGACTACTGGGCATCATTAGAGTGTATAGGGATCTAAAGGGTAAATGTGATGGGATTACAAGTGAAGGAGAGCTGGTTCAAGAAGTAGCAGGCATGATGATCCTCGGAGCAAAACTGCAGAGATTATTATTACTATTAAAAAAATACTTTTTCTCAGTGTAGGTAGTCAACAGGTGCAATCAGTTGTCAAAAAGGGTAGTAGAAGGCAACACTGGTGGAATTTTTAAGGCACCATGGAATTCCTGGAGGGATTTGATAAAAGAGGAACAAATACTGCCTCAGGCCATCTCTAATGGGTGGGCAGACTAGATAGCTGGGAATCTCCTCCTATTGGCAAATGTATGAAATGCAACATAAAAGGATTCTAAGAAAAGTGAAAAGTCTCACCTGTACTCAGCCTAAGGATTCAATGTGTTGCTATATCACTGACTAAGAAAAAGATCTGAATATTTTATTTATTTATTTATCTAGTCCAAATGCCATTATGTCTCACATAGAAATCTACACAACACAATATAAGAGAGAGGGCAAGAATGCTGAGAGGTGGTTGCTGACATATATGAGATTTATGTCTTCTGCCATGTTGGATGTTTGTGTGCCACTGAAGTCTGTCAGATGTCATTAAAGGTAGAAGGAAGAAGGAAGAAGGAAAACACAAAAAAAAACAAGAAACACACTGTCATTTATAATTTTTATGACTGCGGTTTCTTCTCATTTGTTTAGTTACCAGTTTAGTACTGTTTATTTAATAGGCAGGTGCACCAGACAGAGGTGTAGCTATTCTGTAGCACAGTCTGGAAAAGTACACACAACGTGTTTCAGGTGAAGCACACTAAAGATAATCAGGATAAAAAAAAAGAGTAAAATGTAGTTAATACAGATGTTATATAGCCATATCTGTTAAAATGAGCTGACACTGCTGTCCATGTCTTTTGGTGAAGCATGATGTCACAGAGGTCAAAACCACAGGTTTGTAAAAGGAACAGTTCTGTTGTCTATGACATCAGAACTGATGCAGTTTTAAAAATAGTATAGCCTGAGTCAGGAATGACAGCTAGTTAGTGACATGAAGCACTTGCACTGCAGGCTGGGAGTCAAATAACCGATAATGAGGCTTCAGAGTGACAGGAACAAACTCTGCTGCATAGTGCCTCCAATAAACCTTCTTTGTCAAAGTATCTGTGGACAGAATCCACTTAACCAAGTTAATATATTACACCTGATAGCAGTGCTGTGTCTGCTCTCTAAACACACACTACAAGGGGAATCCTTAGGCTGCTATTACCTGGGTAAATCTGACCCAGGCATACAGGTTCATAAGTAGGTTCATTCACAGTTATAAAGGCATAAGGTCCAGTAGACCATTAAGGAACCTAGTCTGATTTCCCAGTTTCCCCAGAGCACTACCTGGTTAAATGACTTGGTGATGGGCACACAGCTGGCAAAGGGAGGCTGAGAGAAAATCAAACCCTGAACTACTGAAAGGAGCTGGTTAACAGCTCCTAGTCTTACTCCTATGTGCATACACTTCATGGTACACCAGCACAAATATATGACCTAGTCTATAAACCATGTTATATAAATTGGGCTGTAGTAGATTCAGGGCATACATTAACCATTCGCATATATTAAGCACCCTGCCTACAAAGCAAACTGGAATGACTTGACCACTCCTTCAGCAGCAGTTTATAGCCCTTCTCCCTGCCTCCGGTTAACACAAATGCCATACCGCTACAAATATGTAGCTAGGCAAATCCAGTGTACTCAACTGAGTACATTTTTTTCTGAACATTTCTTGAAAAATTCAGCTCTAAAAAAGCACAGAATGTTTAGAACTGTGTGAATATTTACTGTATAGAGGTGTACAATGAATGCTTGTGTGAAAGGAATAAACTTCTGAAAATGGCTTTCTATGGATATAAATGGTATTAGCTGAAAATATTGCATCCCCTTCATATATGTTTAGGAGTAGTATTTTGAGGGATGAGTACATTTTTAAAATTATACATTTGAGTAGGAAATGAAAATTTCTGGCTTCAACTCTGACATCATAGCTCTCAACCTTTCATGTCCAAAATGAAGAACACTACCTTTCATAATGTGGAACAAATGGGCAAAATGTGGAACACTCACTAAAACCTTACTAACAACTTTATCTAGGAAGCTCAAAGGATAGTCAAAATGTGATATTTTTAATTATATATAATAGTTATTTTAATGTAGTAGTATGATTCAATTCTATTTACCATGAATATCAGTTAAAAAATTGCTAACACCAAATGTGTGACAGATCCTTTCAATGTGGAACTTCAAGGAACATGAATGTTTTAAGACTTCAAATGAGGAACATTCCTCATAATGAGGTACACTTGAGAGGTATGTCTGACATCGATTGGCAAAAGTTTGAACATGTAACAAATAATTGCTCACACTCACACAAATATTGCTAAAAAACACTTAACAGCATATGCTTTTATTAAAATATGTTTAAGCCAGTCTTTAATATGTTCATTAAATTACTATAAAGCTTTCATCTGAACTAAAGTGGTTGCCATACCTGGTTGTGCACAAACCCACTTTAAAATCTGTGTTTTACTTATGTTGTAATCTAATTAGGAGTCTTTTTATTACTGAATTTCAGTAAACTATAAGACTTAACGGCACCTTATTTTTCAGAGTGCTACTGAAATGACTTGGTGTGGACTTGATGCAGTATCACTGTGAACAGGCTCCTCCCCTTTTTAACAGGGAGAAGTGAGCAAAAGTGTTCATTCTAAACTTTGTTCTTAACTTCTTCTATTACATGGAAATTTTGTAACTTGACAGTGTCTACATGTGTACCTCAATCTTCTTGTTGTAGAAAAGATTTATATCCCAAAGTAAGCTAATGAATGTCCATACAAAAAAAAGAGAGAGAGAGAGAGAGAGAGAGAGAGAGAGAGAGAGAAAGAGAGAGACTGCTAACCCAAAATACACATTAATGATAGCCCACACAAGCACTCCAAAAGTAGTCAAGCTATATTACTCAAAGCATTAAAGCGTTTAACATAGTCACCTCACAGCAAGAGGTTCTCTGGTTTGTTTCTCGGGTGGAGTGCCTTCTGTGCGGAGTTTACATGTTCCCCCCTGCATTTGCATGTGTTTCCTGAAAGTGCTCTGGTTTCCTACCACATTCCAAAGACATGCACCTGGAGCATTTCCCCACTGTCCTCTGCTGAAAATAGGCTCTGTCCTAGTCAGACCTTCCCAAACAACAAATGTTAAATAAATAAATAGTGAATGCAAACTCTGTTTATATTGGAACAGTAAGTACATCATCATCATCTGTGCCTCATGCCAGTACATCCACTGTAGCTCTGTTGATCACAAGTCAAGTAAAAATTTTTAGTCGAAAGCACTTTTAGCAAAAATAAGTAAAAATATATTTTTGAAGAGGGTTAAGCCCCTCTGATCCTACATTTGGGAGGATATCCCCAGTCCCCCACACTTAAAAATATATGAATGCCGACGTTGCACAAGAGTGAAGAAAAGGGAATACTCTCCACTGTTGCTGGAAGAGATTTCGGCTAAGCATTTTTGATCGATTTGCAATTGATGGAACTGTTTTTGAAAGAATGACATGTTCCCACATGATATTACAAACAAAGCCACAGGACTCAAAAGCAAACTCTACAGAACACATTCAATGTATAATCAGTCAAATTAGTGATCAAGAAAATACAGCCATAAAAATATTGCATCATAAAATACTTATATAAAACATAATTAGCATACACTAGCTTTTGGTCTATTTATAAAACTGTGCCCTTCTTTAGGTATATGGAAAACAAGCCACATACAACACAGGGGTCTATATCAGTATAATGAATGCTGAAAACGCCAAATGCAATTTCATCGAACTGAAGTGTTTGAAATCTCAAAAGACCGAACTGATGGAACATCAATTGCTTTCCCAGGGAAAGAAATCGGTGTTCCGTGCAAAACAAAAAATGTTTTTAATACTTTAAACACTGACAACCCCCAACGTGGGGTCTGTTCCCCCACACCCCCCTACTTAAATATACCAACTCCGAGACCGCACCACAATGGAGGAAATAGCAAACTCCGATGACGGCCCACCGATTTCTTTCCCTGGGAAAGAAATTGATGTTCCATCAGTTCACTCTTCTGAGATTTTGAACATTTCAGTTTGATGAAATTAAATTTGGCATTTTCAACATTCGAAATGCTGACAGGAACCCCAACAAAGTAATAAAAATATTCTGAAGGCTGAACAAGATCCTTAGCTAGCTGACCAATCAGGATATGTTGTCAATTAATTAATCAAAAAGAGAAAAATATATCTTAAAACATTTCTATTTCAAACATATTTTATTAAAAATACATTTCCCAAGATTCAATAAAGCTTACACAATAATTTTTACCATGTGCGCGTCATGGCACTATGAGCACAAGGTGAAATGAAAACTTTTAGATTCAATAGAGTCCATGTAATGGCGCGCACAGACACACGCAAATACGGAAACTTTTGTGACATGCAAATTACAGTATAAGTAGCTGAATTTCATTCTAATGAAGCAAATCAACATGGTGGAGCGATTTAACAACCTGTAAAGCAACCCGTGTAGACTCCGTGTCCATGTTGGCCATGTATTCCAAAACTTTCCGAATACAGCCAAGGAAAGGAGTCTACACCGAAACAAGAGCAAGTAAAAGGTCTTACATTTGTACACAATTGAGCTTAACATGTAATGCCTCACATATTCTGACCTAATTACACAGGTTTGATGCTAGAAAATTAGTGTAACAATAATAATAATAATCCCTTTTTAAGTGTCATGACATAAATGTAGCTTTGCTCCCCCACCCCACAAATGAAGTATATACTTGTAAATAATGCAGGCTGATAGAATGTGTAAACCTCCATGAAACAAGAATATTGTACTGTAATCTATGCATATGCAGGATGTAGCTGATGGATTACAGTATTCCACTGTTACAGCATTGGGCTCCTGTGCAGTTTCCCTGCCTACATGGTTGCTAACCATGTATATTTCAGGCTGTCAGCATGGTGAAGCTGCAAATGAGGTCAAAACTCATTAGAATTGTTGAATCTCAAAAAACTTTAACCATGTAGGGATGTTCATTTTGTGTAGGCACTTTCACAGAGTTCGTGTTGAATGCATGGCAACAGTGAATGCTAAAATCAGGGGTGTGTATTAGGTTAAACTTACAGAGGTGAATATGTAGGGCTGTGAAGGGTGAAAGTGCATGTAAATAGTGCACATATCCTAAGTTCTGTGTCATCCTCTTTATTGTTCATTATAATGTATCAGAGCTGTCCTCATTAATTTAAAATGTAGGTTTTAATTTTCTTGCTTGTTTGTACAATGCATAGTTTACTGCAACCACGAGAAACAGAAGAATGTTAGGTTTCCCTGTGTTGTTATGTAACTATTCCTGTGGCAGCATGTCTGTGTTAGGGCTGGAATATAGGTGGTCCTGGGTTTGACTTCAGGGTGTGCAATCTATCCTCCCATTTTTATGGTCCTTGGTTCAACTCCAGGGTAAGCAATCTTTCTTGTCCTTTTTATGGTCCATGTTTGAGTGATATCTCAAGAACAGAGGACATACAAATTTTTCCTATACTTATCTTATTTATGCACAATTGCACAGAGGTGCACGACAGTGCACATAGCTGCACATAGCACACTAATGAGCAAGTAACAGGTCTGTTTAATAGATGCTATTTATACCATATATATATATATATATATATATATATATATATATATATATATATATATAGGTGAATCACATGTTAATCAACAAATCCAACACGGTGGAGCTATTCAACAATGGATAAAGTATCCATGTAGCCTACTTCCTGTTTTTTTCCTTTATCCTTCAATACCACTGGAGTAGAGACAAGAATATTTTAGCTGACACAATGCCAGGGGATGCTACAGCTATTCTACATCTGCATGTGCTAGAGGTTGAAGCCAATGTTGCTGGTACCAAGAAAGAGAAAAGTATTGAGACCCAGAGTAACTTTCCAGGTGCTACATGAGTTGGAGATTGTAGAGCATTACAGGGTGGACAGGGGCCCATTATAACAACTCTGTGAGCTCTGCTGCCCTCAGCTCAGAGCCACAGCCAACCAAGGGGAACCCATCCCAGTGGAAAATAAGGTAAGTGTAACCCTTAGAATATTAGCTACTGGTACTTTTCAAAGACCAACTGGGGATATGATGGGTGTATCACAGGCATCAGCCTCCAGGGTCCACCACCAATTTCTGTATGCTATGCTCATACATGCCAGTGAGCACATTTTTTCCCGTAGTTCTGAAGAGAGGGCCAACAATATGCAACTGTTTCACCATGGAGAGCACTACCCTACACTAGTGGGTGCCATAGATTTCACTTATGTACACTGTGATGTCCCCACTCTGGGGCAATAATCAAAGAGCCTGAATCCTCACCACTGGCACTGCAGAGGGATGTTTACTTGGAACAAAAATGGATACACCCAGTATTTCCAGATGCAACTCTCTGCATCATGCACAATTACCCTTAAGAGCACACAGGGAAAACACTTGGTCTGGGGACTGGAATTCTCTATCTGTCTCCTCCAGGTCCCCAGTAAGACTCCCCACTGGCACAGCTGTAGAGTTGAGACCTTGGCCCAGTGTCCAAGCCAAGTTCTCCAGCACCATCTCTGTGAAACTAGTGTTTCGTGTCTCTGCTCCAAGCAGCTGACACACACACACACTCTTTTATATTTGATTTTCACACACACATACACACACACACACACACACACACATACACACACACACACACACACACACACACACACACACACACACACACACACGCACACACACACACACACACACACCTGGGAAAGGCTGGCACAGATTTACTAGCTATGCCCCCTTCTGCCCAGACAATAAGGTAGTTACACTGCCACCAGACACTTCAAAGCCAACTACTCTAAGGCTCTTGCAGGGTACCCAATAATACTGAGTGAAATTAATATTAATACAAACGGTAGTTTGACCAATAGCAAGGCTTTCAAGAGTGGTCAGAGCTGTCGCCAAATATATTTAAGTACTTTCAGAGATTAAAATCTCTCTAAAAGACAGCCACAATGAAAAGTTTAAATATATTTAGTAATAAATAAGAAAAGAACATGAAAATACTAAATATCTACTTACAGTAAACACCAGAGTTTCAATCACAGGAAATATTAAAATAACACAGATGAATAGATTCACACAGGTGAAAAAACACAGCAGTACCAGGCGAAGGTGTAAAGACAAAACCAAGAAGAAAAAACACCAAATGATGCACCAGAAGTCTGCTTCTAGATTCACACAGGTACAGAAAAAGAGTACTTAACTAACCTCACTATATTTTCCTGACTGATCTAAAGAATTATTATTTCATAGTTTACTTACTACAGCACAGCAAGATGAAGAGGGTGAGGGGTCCTTCTCCTTCAGGTTCCTAAAACAAACTGCAATGAGACTTCAATATCATTTTTAGTAATGGATTATAGAATTACATCACATACATCTGGTCATCTGACTTCTGGTTCCCTTGGCTAGAAGCTGTCAGGATTTAACACATATGTGTCAATAATACACACATACAGAACCTTGCTAAGATCTGATGCAGCTACAGAAATTCATAAAACAGTTTCAGACCTCCACCCTTCCAGAGTAGCAATCAGTTCTCCCCAAAGACAATGCAGAAAGCTTCCTAATACAGACTTTTTTCTCTGGATGCATTGGGAACTGTAAGACACAATCTTTATGGCCTTGTTTGCTGTTTGTCTTTTTGGCTTTTCCTGGTTAGGAGTCGCCACAGCAGAACTCCAGTCCACTAATGATTGGCAGTCAATTTTTATGGTGCAGAGTTGCCAGCCCAATGCTAAACCTTCAGCGAAGGCACACCCATTCACGCATGTCTTTCGGAGGCCACTCTGGGGTGGACATGCAGACTCCACACAGAAGGCACTCCAGCTGAGAATTGAACAGGAGAACCTCTTGCTGTGAGGCAACAATGCTATCGCTGTACCACCGTGGCTTTCTACAATCTTTAACTAGGTAATTTAAATTCAAACTATTTTCAAATTTAGTTGGACTGAGATTAACCTCTTCTCTTCCAGTACCCTCTGTTAAAACATATACAGTTACAATAATACCTGTATATTTCTCTGTCTGTGCAGCAGGGCACACTATTGGTACATTTTTAATACAAGCAGCTTTACAAATACATTTTCAACACAAGCATTTGTGCAAATCAGTTTGATATACAAATGACATATAATTCTTTACAAAATTGCAGCTAGCTGTGTTGGCATATGTTACACATCCACTGACCTACTTCTCCTGGCATAGCTGTCAATACCTCATGTTGTCACATTCACATTAAGGCACCACCTGGTGAGCAGAGTAGCATCTACATTACCCACATGGGATACCACTCCATCAACTGCCAAGTCATGTGTAATGCCCAGGGAATTATCTTGAATGTGTTTTCTGTTAACCCTTGCAGTTATCATGACTCCCATATCTGGCCCACATCACAGCTGTACCAGATGTTTGCTAGGAGGAACATCCCATAGGACCATTTACTGGGGGATGTTGGCTATGCCCTGGAACTGTGGCTGATGACACCCATCAGAAGTGCACATATACCCATGGAAGAATGCCATAATGAGGCACACACTGAAGCTATAAATATCATAGAGCAGGCGTTTGTGCTTCTGAAGTCACAGTTCCAGTGCCTAGATATATCTCTTGGAGCCCTGCAGTATAATCCACACACATGTACACAAATATTCACAGCATGTGCTATGCTCCACAATCTGATGCAGCAGAAACATCTGCTGCAGGATCAGCAAGCGGAAGGGAGACACATTCCCCCTCCCCACCAACACCTAGGTCACCACAGCTACAGTCAGAGGAAGACTTGGAGGAGGAACCCCAGCTGCTGTCCCTGTAGGCAGGCATAGGCATGCTCAGTATGCCATTGCTTTGGTTAACAGAGAACACACAACGCATTCAATGACCACCTAGGGACCTAATAACTTTCTCCTACTCACATACATATAGGAAAATTTATGCCAGGCAACTCACGCAACCTTTACCTCCCCATGTATTGGCTGTGTACTACTTGCATCAGAGTCAGCAGTAGTCTAAAGGTATGTCAACTGCTGCATTTGCAAGGTAAGTCCTGAACTTAGAGTGTATTCTTTAATAATATTATGGCATATCCTTGTATTTCCTAACTTGGTACGTAAGTAAGTAAATAGTGGCAGATCTGTACAGAAAGTCCCTTAACGTGTGACACCAGACACTTATATTACTTACATTTGTCCATTAGTAATTAGTAGGCCTCAGGCATGACAGATTCACACAGTTATAGTTGTGAAGAATTCTGATGTTCCCTGCATGGCCTCAATTTAGCACCATACCTTAGTACTAGTAAATCACTGAAGACAGAAGTTAGAAAGTGATTATACACATTGCAGTTTCAGACTTCAGAACTGTTTGTGCCATTACAGTAACTGAGCCTTGTTCTCCCCTCCCAAAAGAAGAGTAACTCAGCTATACTACAGTAACTCAGCTATGCTACCCCTAAATGAACAGTATATGTGTGTTTGTGCCATCCAGCCTGGACTTAATTTGTTGGCAAATGCATATATTATTCCCAGTTAATATCCTCTCACATATTAAGTCCAATGATATAGAATGGTGAACACACTGCATGTGGTACTTAACTGATAAATAATCAAAAAACACAGGGAGATAACACAGAGCTGTATATTTGCAAACATAATTATGATAGGTTGTATGATCACTAACTGGTCTATGCCTAAATATAGTAAAGAGAATTAAAATTACAAATCACAGTTGATGGTTTGATAACAGTGTACATTCTGATGCAGTTGATTGTGTGAAGAATGACTTTCCATTTCATTGATGCAAAGCTGTTTGCGTGGCCATGAGGGTTAAGGCATCCTTCCTGTTTTCTAAAGCTGTATTGGTGTGAGACTCCTGTCATATGTAGAAATTTGTGATGTGTACTATCATGTTTTACTATGCTTGTACAGATTTTACATATTTCTTCCTTAGTTTTATTATCTTTTCTTATTTGTCTTCTTTTAATTCTAGTTTTGCACGATGTACCGCATCCTGAAAAAACATTTGGCTAAGCTTATCTTGTTTGTGTGATATGCAACATTCTGGAAACAGGGGAAAACAAGATTTCATAGAAAGTAGACACCCAAAAATAGAAATTGGATGTATTCAGTTAACTCATTACATCTGAATGACACTTCCAGGTGCATCTGTAGTTAATTCCTACTTACGCATCTAGACGTCAAATATTCTTTGTTCAGATTTGCAACAATAATTCCAAAATTGTGCTATCTACAAGGTTTTAAAAAGATTTTGTCTTAAAGTTTACATAATGGCAAACTCAGCTGCATTAATATTTGACCTCTGTCTTGTGCAGGTAAATAGATACTAACTGTTGTTTTTATGATATTAATTTATATACTGTAGATAAAATGTTTACATTTTCTAAATATCTCAACAACCAAATAGCACATACAGAACTCCTTAGCCTCATATAAATGCTTTCAGCTAGACGAATAAAATGCTGCTGACAGCATGCGTGTAACTTGAGTGGTTGTTGAGATCGCGTGCTGAGTGGTTTTTATGTTCGTTTATGTGTATTAAATATTAGTGTGATTCAGTGATTTGGTGTTGCTTTTATTTTTCATTTACAAGTTTCTTGTCCGTTGTTTTATCATTGTTGAGATATTTAAGTTGTTTACAAAATATTACAAATGTAATAGTTACTCTGTTTACTGTGATTATAAAATTCAGTTTAAGACCTAAAACCTAAAGAACACTACCACAATAAAAATAGTTTGTGATGAAGAGTTTGCCATTTATACTTCTTACATAATCTCTGTGGTTCCAGATATAAGAACATTTGTTAGAAATGTGAGGACATAATTTGATTCTGTCAAAAGGCATTGGCGCCACCCATTGGAAGTTACAGTGCAAACTTCCTGAGTTCCATTGGAGTGAATGAGTTAATCCTCTTAACCAATGCGAAAATCCATCCTGGAGTACAGATGGGACCGGGGTATAGTAGCAAGCATTAGCAATGGGCGTTATGTTTACACACCGGCTTCCTGAGCACAAACTGGCCTAGCTTGAATGCATGCTAGAGATGGCCTGCATCTGTCTTACTTGGGCTTCAGGTTTCTGGCAAAGGCCCTTGCCTCCCACATCATGCCTTTTTTTAGAAAACATCTTGAGGTCAATAAAACCAACAAAAGAATTTCAACAAAATGCAAATTAAAGGTCATGTTGCTAAATGCTAGGTGTCTAAACATGAAACTGCACTCATTGCAAGCATTCTTAACCCTGGAAGATGCTGACATGTGTGCAGTCTCAGAAACCTGGTTCAAAGCTGCGGAGAGCACTTCAGCCTTACCTGGTTACTCATCTTATCATACATTGAGACCCCAAACTGTGAGCAGCAGAGCCAAAGGAGATGGAGTTTTAATATATATTGAAGACACACATACCTCCAGGCTGGTCAAACAGTATGACACACAGGAGACACTCCAGGTGCAGTTAACCATTGACAAGACCCCGTGAAGGCTGCCAGCCTAGCCAGATAGAATTTTGCAGATAATTCTGTCATTTGTAAATATGAATGTAAACTACAGGCTTGTTGTCTTAAATGGAAAAAAAAAACTTCTGTTAGATGTGGAACTGAAAAAAATGTCACAACAGTGCTCTCTATTGACCAAGTAAAAGCATGTTGTGACCCTTTGATCTAAAGTCGGCTCCAGCCCATCTAGATGAAGACATTCTTTCTATTGTTTTAACCAAGAGTTTAATTGCTAGATTTAAACATGCAAATGTATTTTTATTGCCCTGCTGCCTGACCAGCTGCAAGATAACACAAGGAGATGTTAAAAATGTAAATGTAGTTTCTGTTAGGCTGGGAACCCAGGGAAGTGATGAAGAATGATGTAATGTGTAGCATGGGAACCCCAGGAAAGTGTGAAGAATGATGTAATGTGAATCAGAACTGCAATTTCAATTTAAACAGAGAAAACCAGAGAGGATTAAACATTTTTGTCTTGACCATACAACTCATCAGCACTTTGCCTGTTTTCTTATTTAAGTTATCTTAGACTTGTGTTTACTTTTAGAAATAGCTAGAAACAAGAAAGATTAGACTACGTGTTTTTCTGTGATGTCAGAACTGTACTACTGAATTATTTTAAGTATTTCTCTGTGATCTCTGAACTCTTGACTAGCACTGTGTAGTAAGAAGTATTGTATTGTATTTTTATTATTTATTATTAAATATTTTTAAACCTTTCAACTGTGGCTGTTTGGCATAGAGATAATTTAAGTTCTAGAGTACATTGCATATTTATAGTAATTACTGTACCAAGTCACTCTAATAAGCTTTTACTGTTTAGTTATACTACCAATAGGATAATAATATTGCACAGTAATAACTGGACACCCTTTTAAGGGCCTTTGAGTAGCTGATTACTATTAGTGGGTGGTGGCAAGTGGTACTAACTTATAGTCTGGGAAAAAGGGGCACAACTGGAGAACCTGTGCCAGCCTTCCACAGGAGTGCCTGTGTTTGTATAAATGCTTATCTCAAAGTGTGTGTGTGTGTGTGTGTGTGTGTGTGTGTGTGTGTGTGTGTGTGTGTGTGTGTGTCAGCTACTTGGACAGGGATATGAAGCACTGGTTGGACAGAGAGGGTGCTGGAGGTTTTAGCTTGCCCACTAGGCTGAGATCTGGACCCTATAGCTGTGCCAGTGGGGAGTCTTATTGGGGACCTGAAGAGCAAAGGAGCGACCAGCCCCTGACTGACTGTGATCTCTGTGTGCTCTTAAGGGAAATTGCACTTTACTGTGTGTATTTGTTATCCTTTCTTCATATATGAGACATCCTCTCTGGTGTTAGTGGTGAGGACTGAGGCTCCTTGATTGCTGGGCCAGGGCACGGGCATACAAACTTTGGCTCAAGATGCCCACTCCACCTATCTGGACCTCTTCAGATTTATCAAGATTCAACCCTTTACCCTTATCCTGGGCGACTTTAACTACCCAACCATACATTGGAAAAATCTCTCCTGCCAGAATGCAAATGCTCAGAGAGTCCTCAATTTTATCAATGCAAATGCCTTAAAACAGCTAGTTAATGTCCCCACAAGAGGTGATAATATCTTGGACTTGGTAGTAACCAATATGAGTAACAACTACAGCACCCCTACAGTATCATCCTCCTTGGTAAGATCCAACCATAAAGTGGTCACTTTCAAAGTCATCATCTCCCCTGACCTGCCCTTTAGCTAGGGTCAAACAAAAAAATTTTTCCAAAGCTGATTACAACATCCTGAGGGATGGTATAAACAGCTTCACAGCCTCCTCCCCCTCTGTTGGAACTGGCACCAATGTCCAAATCTACACCAAAGTACTTTACAAGCATTTATATAGATGCATTGAAGTAGAAATACCAGACAGGACAAAATCATCCTCCGCAAGGAAGAGTAAACATGTCTGATGGACATCTGCAATAAATAAACTATATAACAAAAAGAAAAAAATTGTGGCCAGGGCCAAGAAGGAGCAGGTGCCCAACTGGAAGCAAACTCTCCTTAGCCTGAATAAGCAAATAAGAGCACTAGTGAAATCCTCTGAAGCCAACTTTGAGTCTAAATTGGCCACTTTTACCATAGACAACTATAAGGCTTTCTTCACATATGTCTGCAATCTCAAAGGAAACACCCAGATCTGTTCAGAAATGGTGGTCAAGGTCACCACATGCATAAATGCTGAAGATATAGCAAACCTACTGGCCAACAGCTTCAACAAAAACTTCACCCCTCTGTCCCCCCACCAGTAAATCAGGACATCCTCAGTACTTGCCCCCCTCCCCTTATCTCTAAGGAACAGGTCATCACTGCCCTCTCAAAGGCAAAAAATACAGCCTCCACGGGACTCAATAACATCCTAGGCTGCATCCTATATCAACTCGGGCATGAACTTGCAACACTGTTAGGCACCCTATTCAACCAAAGCCTGAGTACTGGCTTTGTCAAAACCAAGTGGAGGACAGCCACTGTCACCCCTTTGCACAAAGGTGGAGCATTGACCGATCCAAGAAATCATAGACCCATCAGCCTAACTAGCCTGATTTGCAAGGCCATGGAATGGATTATCATGGACCTCATTAACAGGAACACTGGCAACCTCCAAACAATTGACCTGACACAGTTTAGCTTTGTCAAGGGGAGGTCATGTCTGTTAAATCTGATCAACTTCTTTGAGACAGTCAACAAAGCCATGGATAAAGGGAAGACAGTGCACACCACCGACCTTGACCTGGCCAAAGCCTTCGACACTATTCCCCACTTGGGTATAATAGATAAACTCTCTCAACTAGGCACCAATACATATGTTATTAGATGGGTAGCAAACTGACTCACTGACAGAACCCACCTAATCAAAATAGGGGAAGCCACTTCTAGCAGTAGACCTGTAATGAGTGGCATACCACAGGGATCAGTCTTGGAGCTTCTGTTATTTGGGATATACTTCTCTGAGGTGCAGTCCAAAACCAGTGGGCTATGACTGACCAAGTTTGCAGATGACTGCAAGCTGGGGTCGGTCATCAATTCCCCAAATGATGTGGATGTCCTCCAAGAAGGTCTCATACAAACAAATGACTGGCACCAGAAACATGGCCTCAAGCTAAATGCCAAAAAATGCATCATCATCTCCTTTGGGGAGAGTGACATCCCCACATATCACATTAATAACAATGTCCTAAGCATGCAGTCAGTCATGAGGGATTTAGGCACCCAGGTTAATAACAACCTGACTTTTGACCATCATGTTGTTTCCACTGTAAGGAAAGCTTTCTACATGGCCCACCTCATAAGGGACAAGGAGACCATAACATCCCTGTACTCTTCCCTTATAAGGCCAATTATTGAGTACAACGCCCCCTTCATTAGTACTTCACAAAGCACATGCAGTAGCTAGAGAGACTACAGAGATTCCTCACCAGATGAATCCAGGGCCTCAAACATCTACCCTACACAGATAGGTTAAAAGTCTTGTCCCTCTACTCAGTTTCATACAGACTCCTCAGAGGTGACCTCTGTATGGCATATAAAGCAATCTCACACCCTGCCTGGAGGGGACTGCTGCATATCCACAAGTCACGCTCAACTTGTGTAACCTGCATTCTGTGTCCTCAACCTGGTCTGTGACATCAATAGGACTTGGCAAGACAGATTTGTGTCCTAGAGACTCCCCCATCTGTGGAATAGACTCCATATTCACACCAAACTGAGTATCTCATTATCCCTTTCAAGTGCAACTTGGATAACTGGATGGGAAACAGAAAATACATCCCTGTGATTCCACCTGTGTCCCTGCTGGACAGGGGCTTTGGGTACTGACTTGTCTAAACATGGCTAAGCTCTTGGCTAGGCTTATAAGGGCCTCAGGGCCAATAACCTAGTAACTTCCTATGATCCTATGATTCCTATGATCCTATGTACTCTTTGTTAACCAGTGCCCAAATCCAATGCTTGTTGTACTATGGAATTGTATATATATGATATCGTATTATTGCTGTTTATTGTCCATTTCCTTTGTATGACATAAAGCTACATGTGGAAACATTTCAAACTAAGGGCACAATATAATATAATGTAACATAATATAATATAATATAATATAATATAATATAATATAATATAATATAATATAATATAATATAATAATATAATAATATATCTAATATGGTAATAATATATGTTATGGCAGTAATAATAATAATAATAATATATGTTATTTATAATACATTCATTCCTCTCCCCCCAAACCACCCCAAACAAGCACTACAACCCTGGAGTCTCATTACCTTTTCCACACATATATCAAATACAAAGTGTTATATATAATGTTGTGTGCTCTTTCATGGATAGGGCCACTTGATGGTGCTCACAGCCTTGCTCTGTAAAAGTCAAACAGCCATGTATGCTCAAACAGGGTACCTGTGTTGTTACACAGCTAGGCTTCCAAACAGCCTAGTACTATTAGTTCACCAGGCTCAGATGCCACTATGAAGCAATGTACGTATGCAGACCTCCCAACATCTTCTCAACCACATAGCCTGTCGATGTGATCTACTACATGTTCACCTGCAGTCCCATTAAAATTAAACTTGTGCTGTGGTGCATGCTGCTTAGTACTGTGTTCTGTAGTCATTTTCCATAGATAGGTAGGGGCTCTAGTCTCACTGGAGGCAACTGTGTGTGTATTTTTACAAAAAGAAGAAGTGGGTATCCCACAGTTATCTCTCCAATGGCATGGCTTGTCAATTTTTTAAGACTTGCATGAGAATACTCATCTGTTTCATGCAGGCTTCCCAACTTCTTGTCTCCCACATGGCCTGTCAGTGTCATCTACTATAAGTTTTCCCGCAGTTCTGTTAAAATCAAACTTGAGGTATGGTGCTTGTGCTAAGTACTGTGTTCTGCAGTGTGTCTACTTAGATAGGTAGGGCTCTATTCTAACTGCACTCAAATTGTGTGTGTGTGTGTGTCTATGTGTGTGTGTGTGTGTGTGTGTGTGTGTGTGTGTGTGTGTGTGTGTGTGTGTGTGTGTGTGTGTGTGAGCTGTTTCTGGACTTTACAGTGAGCCTTTTACAGTAGCCTGTGGGACACTGTTATCTTGCTGTCAATAGACACTGCTGATGTTTATTATCTATAAAGTGTTGTCTGACACACTCCAAGTTAGACTTGAGCTGTGGTGCTTGTGTTAAGTACTGTGTTCTGTAGTGTATGTACTTATCTAGGGGTTCTATTCTCACTGCAATCAAATGGTGTGTGTGTGTGTGTGTGTGTGTGTGTGTGTGTGTGTGTGTGTGTGTGTGTGTGTGTGTGTGTGTGTGTGTGTGTGGTGTGTGTGTGTGTGTGTGTGTGTGTGTGTGTGTGTGTGTGTGTGTGTGTGAGCTGTTTCTGGACTTTACAGTGGGCCTTTTGCACCAGCCTGTAGGACACTGTTATCTTGTCCTCAACAGACACTGCTGATGTCATCATCTAGAAAATGTTGTCTGACACATTCCAAGTTGAACGTGAGCTGTAGGCTTGTGCTAATACTGTATTTTGTAGTGTGTGTACTTAGATAGGTAGGGGTTCTATTTTCACTGCTGTCAAATGTGGGGTTTTATTGTGTGTGTGTGTGTGTGTGTGTGTGTGTGTGTGTGTGTGTGTGTGTGTGTGTGTGTGTGTGTGTGTGTGTGTGTGTGTGTGTGTGTGTGTGTGTGTGAGCTGTTGCTGGACTTTACAGTAAGCATTTTACAGCAGCCAGTGGGACACTGTAATCTTGTCCTCAATATGATGAGAGACTTGGGGACACAGGTGGACAGTGGTCTCACTTTCGATAACCACATCACCACAGCAGTCTGGAAATCCTTCTATGTGGCACACCTCATGACTAAGGGCTTTTAATCCAGAAAAAAGGAGGTCATTGTCCCACTGTACTCATCCCTCATTAGACCCATTATAGAGTACAATGCCCCGTTTGGTATGTACCTCACAAGACATCTGCAACAGCTGAAAAAGCCACAGAAATACCTCACTGAAAGAATCACAGGTCTAAAGCATATGTCCTATGCTAGCCGTCTAAAAAAACTCCAGCTATACTCTGTGGCATATCGTCTACTCAGAGGCAATCTCTGCTTAACATACAAGGCCATGTCAAACCCTGAGCTGTTGGACATGCTCCATTTAAAGAAATCCCAATCCCTCAGAGCCACACGCTCAAGGGATCTAAACCTTGTTATCACAATGAACAAAACATGCTGGAGGGATAGGTTCCTGACCCAGAGACTCCCCATACTCTGGAATAGACTACCCATACATGTCAAGCAGAGCTCCTCCTTGGCCCTCTTCAAAAGAAACATTGATGATTGGATGGGAGATAGGAAATTCACCCTGGGGATCACATCAGTCACCCTGCTAGACAGAGGTCCAGGGAAGTAAATATTGTGGGAAGAAATATCCAGGGAATCATTATGGCTAGGCTTGTATAGGCCCTAGGGCTGATAGCCTAGCACCAACCTATGAACCTATGAAACTATGAATAGACACTGCTAATGTCATTATCTATAAAGTGTTATCTGACACATTCCAAGCTAGACTTGAGCTGTGGTACTTGTGTTAAGTATTGTGTTCTGTAGTGTGTGCACTTTTAGGTCAGGATTTTTTTCTCAATGCAGTCCATAGGGAAGGTTGGTTTGTGTGTGTAAGCTAATGTTGGGATTAACAGTGAGCCTTTTATACCAGCATGTGGCTCACTGTTATCATGTCCTCAACAGACACTGCTGATGCATCTATAAAATGTTGTGTGACACACTCCAAGTTGGACTTGAGCCATGACGCATGTGTATAGTACTGTTTTCTGTAGTGTGTTTACTTATATAGGTAGGGGTTCTATTCTCTTTGTAGTCAACTGAGTGTGTCTGTATATGACAGATGTTACCTGACATTACAGAGATCCATTTATACCAGTATGTGGGACACTGTTATTACCATATGCTCAACAGATAATGCTGATGCAATCAGCTATATCACATTATTGCATATCCAACCATCTCACCAGGCCATGATCAGACACTGGCCTGGGGCCCAGGCAGATATCACCTTAGGTTCATAGAAAGTTACTAGGTAGAGGACTGGTGACAGGTATGCTTTGGGGTATGTCTGGTGTGGACAGGAGGGAGTGAGGTTTGTCCCAAACTGTCTGGTAGCAAGTTAGCAATGTCCTCAGGGTCAGTATGAGTAGTATCATCCACTACTAGTTAGTCATAAAGCTGGGTCTTTGATTTTATATGTCTGACATAGCTAAAGAATGCCTCCTGATTATGTTTAGTTATCTTGAAAAGACCTCTAAAGCCACATACAAACCTAAAGTAGCATCTCTAGCTAATTTTCCTGTTCAACCTGTTCAACCTGTGGAGGGTGTCCTTCCTGTGCTGAGTCAGGTCCTTTTTGTTCTTAGACATTACTTTCTACCACTGTTATAACCTTGTGTATGCTTGATGCCCAATATTGTGGCTTGTTTTCTGTGAGGAACTTGTTTTGATCCGTTCACTTTCAACCAACACTATACATTTGTATAGCTGTTTATACAGGTCATTTGTGTACACCTCTGCATTGCAGTTATTGTTGACAGTGGCAGCAGAGGATTTGCAACTCTTTATGGCATTGGTTAGGAGCCTGTAGTTTGCTTTGAAGAAATGTTTCATCCTATTTGCTCTTCTTGGGGTGTCGGGTATGACTGTGAATGTGAACAAGACTGAATTGTGATCTGACCTGACCAGGGGAGCCAACACACAGGGGTTACTGCAGAGAACCACTATGTTGGTCAGTACTAAGTCTAGGATATTCAAGACCCTTGGTGGGGATGCAGAGTATCTGTTTCACTGCATGTGCATTAGCAAAGTCCAGGAACCTTAGGGTGAGTGTGTTTGTGCACATATATGACTCCAAATCAATGGAATGATAGTTGAAATCACACATGACCAAGGTGTTTAGCTGTCTAATGAGTGACTCAATTAGGTCCAAGTAGACAGAGTGGTCCATGTGGTTTAGGGTGGGGGACCTGTAGCTATCTATGATATGGAAGGTGGGATTACATACAGTTAGTTGAAAATTGAGTAGCGCTACAGAGTCGTAGTCTTTGACCAGTCTTGTTGTTGTGGTATAATTTTCTTTAATGAAGATTTATACTCCTCCACCTTTGGTTCTTTGATGCTCGTTTTGATGTGTGAATGTTTGGAAGACATTGTACCTCTGCATGACCATGGTGCTCTCTCCAACCTTGAATCATGTCTTTGTGATTGCACAGACTTGGGCATTTACCAAGGTGAGGAGTTCTTCCAGTGAGTTCAGTTTGCTTTACACTCCATGCATTAAGCAGCATAACCTTCAGTTTGTCTGTAGTGGATACTTTTACATTGGGACTTTACTTCTGACATTGTCTAAAAAGGACACTTTGGGTGAGGCAAGCACCTTCATATAGTACACTGAGGTATGTCTCCAGTCATTCACTGCAACATGGAATATGACAGAGTCATAACAGTACTTGTTGAAAGATGTGTGCATGCGTGATCTGATGGACCCTGGCACCTGTCAGGCAGATGACTGTGAGCTTCTCCTTGTCCAGCCTGGCAAGTTAGATATCTGTGTGTCTCACTATGGACTCCTTTATGAGCAAGACATTTGGTTTTGAAGTGTTTTGCCTGAGGGGCTTATTGGCTGAGACACTGGTGTGTGTATTATTATGTGTAGTGGATTCTGTTGGGTCTGCACTGTGAGCAGTAGGTTTGAGCCTGGGAGGTCTCCAATCTCTAGTTAGGTTTCTAGCGAGTACCTCCATGTATGTGGGTTTATGTGTTGTGAGCTTATGTACAACAGCTAAATTGTGTGTGCTGACAACATATTTGCTATCTGGTTTATTGTTATGTGAGAGAATTGATTCTAAATTCATAGTATAGATACAGTTCTCACATGTTATATAAGTTTGCTTTAGCAGTAACTGGTTGTCAGCATACATGAGGCAATTGCTCTGTTGCCTCAGGATGCCCATGTCCATCAGGCTATCTGGAGACATCGTGGGAAATTGTCCATCTATTATGGAAGGTATATACTGTAGTAAGTAGTGGAGAGTGGGCTAGATGGATCAGGTTTTGGTGTAAGACTAACAAAATGCCTATTCTATGGAGGGCTAGAGTTAAAAAAATGTGTAAAAGTTTCACAATGCACACCTGAGTTGCTTGCAGGGCAGCAGTGCAAGCTCTGAGCAGCTACTGTAAACTGAGTGCAAACACCTCAAAACACAATGCAGGAATACAAGCAAAATTAAACTATTTTAAACATGTAAAACAAGGGATAGGCCAACAGAAAGCCTTATTCCAGCAGTCCCCAAGTCAGATGGATTCTTGGCCTCACAGTTCTGCCACAAGGGTGCAGGGGAACCTTCTTAATGTAAGAAAGCTGGTTTTAGTGCTCCAACAATACCAAATAGTCTAGATTCAGTAAGCCTGAATTGAGCCTATGCTATAAAATGCAGAAGTCCTAGAAATCCAAAGTGCAGAAAATCATAATCACAACAGAAGAACAAACATTTTTAAATAAAGCATCACTCCAGTTGAAAATGCCATCAAGACTGTAAACAATAAACCTTTCTAGTATGAAATAAGTGGTCTGGAACACAAATGCTTAAATCAGAACTAAGACACTTTCAGAATAACAGACACAATAAGCCTTCAACCAGCAAATTTCTGCTTAGAAGAGTGCATGCTGTCCTCACCTGCCACAAGAGTCTGCACCACAAACCTTCCTAATGTAAAATAACTGGTTTGGAGGCCAAGTACTTAAACCATAACAAAGAGACTTAGAACAACAGCCACAATAAGCATTCAACCAGCAATTCCAAGCTCAGAAGGGCAGAGGCTACCCTCTCTCCTTCCACCAGAGTGTAGACTACAAACTATTGTAATGTAAGACAACTGGCCTGAAGCCCAAGTGCTTAAACTGAAACTAATAGGCTTAGAATCACAGTTACAATGTAGTGCAATACCAGACAGATGACAGTGACATGTCTGTTAATCCAGTCACATACATCATGTCATGGTTAGTAGACTCTGTGTTATCTTGATGAGAAAGCCCTGTGGTCTGTCCAGCTGCTGCATGTGCCTGGTGATGTTCCTGCAAAAGCGAGCATTATGCTGTATTACTGTTCTGATGAGTGTAACTATAGTGCTGTCATACAGTCCTGAGATCTGCATGTGATGGTGTGTCATATGATGTGCACCATACATATATACTGGAAAACATTAAAGAGAAAAGTTATAAAGTAATGATGCACATTGAAGTTCCTGACTTCACAGCTCTTACAAGAGCATAGACTAGAAAGTACTGTCATGATAATGCTATCCACTATAACATTTGGCAAGGCAAATATAACTGACAGGTACAATTACCAGTTCAACAACACAAATGCAGATATACTAGGCACTAATGTAGCTATGGACCCTGTGCATCAGATACAAAGTCTTTGTATCCCTGAATCCAAATGAGCAAACACAGGGATATGGCACAGTTATCATCACTTGCACAGGGTACTGGGGGGGGGGGGCAGGAGGCCTAGGCTGACACAAAAGGTTGGTAAGTGTGTGTGAGTGATAAAGTGAAGCAGGCAGGCTGTGTGTGTGTGTGTCTGTAGGGGTCCTCCATATGAAAGTGGTGTGTGAGAGTCTGCATGAACACAGCCAACTTCAGTGCTAGTGCTACCTCTTGGTAAGTTGGACAGGTATGAGCCATGCATGGTAGAGGTGGCAGTTGATTATTGTCACCCCAGCAATAGGAACTAAGTTCCACTGGCACCTCCACACCCAAGGTCAGATAGAGTGCTGCTACCTGTGCATGACCAATGTCTACTGGATGTGCTCCCCTTCACAAGAATGTCCAGGATCATGACCCCATGGCCTGTCACGTCTGAGTGTGGACAGCACACTTCCCAGTGGACTAGTGGAAGTACTGCCACAATGGGAGCATGATCTGGAATGGCCACATTGGGTCTCAGCAGATATTGTGGCTGACCTACACCCATGAGGATGCCATATCCCTCCCAGCAGACATTTCATCATATAGACTGCTTGTTCCATGACAGACACTCCTCGGTCCATCACAAACACCCCTTATTCCAATGTGCCTTTCATCTGATCCAGTGAATCGATGACATGGTGGAGGCAGTCAAGCATGTCAGATTGTGCCACATCCACAACCCTGAGCATTTGTCTGTAGCACCTTTCTGAACACTCCTGTGCATCCACAGTGGCCCTAAATATATGTTGAGTTACATGGGAAGAGACACCAGCAGGTGGAGGAGGGACAGCAGGCCCCCTCCAAGCAGCCCTATCAATCCTCCTGCATGGCATCTCACCAACACTTTAGCTACATCTAGACTCAACAGGCACTGAAGCTGCAGTAGCCACACTTCCCTGCTCAATATCATCACTCTCCATCTGTCATATATCTGTGGGCTTAGTGGACTGCATAGGCATAGGCTACTGACTGTGTGCAGGGGAAAAAAAGAGGGTGGCTGGATGTCAACCTGTGTGTCAGCTTCAACCTGTGCATCCCCCAACTATACCTCAACACTGACATCAGGTGGCACAGGGACCACACTCCCACTGTCGTGATCACCTGTGGTAAAAAGGGAGAAACACAGGCGTACATTAATACCAGCACTACTATGTGCAATACATGCTAAACAACTATTACAGAAAGTACAGCAATATACACAACAGGCCTAAAATGATACATTAAATTACTAGAAATTGATCTGCAGTAATGAAATAACTTTATTTGGCTTGCCACCTGCAGGAGGTCTACGGTGCTGGATTCCTGACAGTCCTGAAAATAGTTAAGCAAGAGGTAAGGCCAACATCATCACATTTAACAGTCGGACAGGAAGTACTACATATACTCCTCTCAATCAGCATGATATTGTACTTTAACAAGTACATGGATGACAACTCCACTGTACTAATATTTAACCCCCCCCAAAAAAAAAAACCTACAAGTGACACAGAAGTAACTTTTACTTAGATTGTTTTACTTTACAAAAGTATTGAACTAGTCATATAACAAAGCCTACCTGGAAGTTCTTCCTGGCACTGAGAAGGAGTTGTACCCACATCAAGGACATATTGTGAGCCACTCTGCTGTGAGTTGTCCTCTGTCAGAAGATTCACCAGGAATTCCTCTTTGGGGGTGAGAGACGATTCTGAAGCAGACCTACCTCAGTTACCCTCTGGTCCTAGGCAACAGCAGCTGCATGCCTCCATGCAGCTGTGATAATGTCAGAGGCCCCATTGCACACCTGCTCATAAATATGGCTGTGGCTGCCCATGGTATTTATGTTATCAACAATTTCCTGCCATATCCTCAGCCTCTCTGGCATATCGGGATGACCCCTTCCAAGAATGAAAGTACCATGTTGATACAGTGCATCCACTATAATGGTATTTTCTGCCTCATTGAAGGGGAGTTTGCATCAATGACATTTCCTGTCCTAAAACACAACAGAATGATAATACACATAACTATCACATAACTACAAAGTTAACTGTTACTAGATAAAACAATTAAGGTAGGCAGTCAATAGCACCCACTGGAAAAACATAACACATATGATATGTGAAATACTAGCAACAGACAGGATGCATAACAAGGAGAGTAGCAAGGGCAACATGTCCTTGTATGTGCCCTAGCAGTATCTCAACTGTGCCATCCCCAAAAGAACAGTCCATTCTAGTTTGTGACATAGCAGTAAATTCTCTTTGCTTCCCCTACCCACTAAAGAACAGGCACATGAATCACGCTGCTAATAAAACTCAATTGAAATGCTAAACATGCATTCAAAAGACCTGTCCCTGAAACATTTCTACATATGTGTCACACAGCTTGCTATTTTCATGTATTGTCAATCATTTGTACCACTGAAATGGTTTGACAAACATGGCCATGGCATCAGTACACTTCTAACTAATGCATACAGATAACAGTGTAAAAGGCTTTGCTTCACATTATTCATTAATATATTCCAGCATGTGCATTATGTAGGTTAAAAATGAAGCATTCCTGCTGGAGTTCAATACTCCTCTGTAAAGATAGTTTGGAAAATAGATTGCTTTGCTAAACATGAGGCAAGTTTCCTTACCATCAGTTTGGCTAGCTACACATTTGCCTTTTCATAATCGAGTAGATTATTAATGGACTGCATCTGTCTAGGCTGTGTTTCAGAGATGGTAATTATTGCATAAGCAGCTGAACTGCATGCTAATAAACCAATCTGGTGAAGCTATTCAGAAAATTATAAAACAACCATAGAGTCCTTGCAGTTTTTTTCCTGTGGATTACAAAAGTAGTGGAGTACAGACAGAATGTTAGGAGCTGCTGCTGCTTAACTTCATTTGTATGTGCTACAGGCTGCAGGCAATGCTGCTGCTGCCAACAGACCTAGGCTGAGACGAAGAAAGGTTTTCAGGTCACATTTAATTTATCACAACATACATGACATGGACATTGTAGAGTGCTACAGGGTGGACAGGGACACAGTATAGGAACCCTGCAACCTCTGCAGGCCACAGGCTTTACCTCACCATGTATTGGCTGTGTACTGCTTGCATCACACTCAGCTCTGAACTAACACTGTGTCAACTGCTGCATTTACAAGCTACTGTAGGTTCTGAACATGCACTGTATTGTATAATAATATGAGATGTCCTTGCATTTCATCACTTGGTACAGTAAACAACTACAAGTTGGGAGATTTCTACAGAAATTAATGTCACATGTGACAGCAGAGACTTATTTGACTTGAATGTGTCCATTAGCAAGTAGTAAGCCTCAGGCCCAAAGATTCGCACATTAGTATCACCCCAAAGTAAAGATGATCACTGCATGTCCTCAGTTTAGGAACATACATTTGAAATTGGAAATCATAACAGAGAAGTTTGAAAGTAATGAGACACATAACAGTTTCTGGCTTCACCACACTCACAAGATCAAACCAGCAGGATACAAAACAAGGAGAGTAAGAAGAGCAATATAGGCTTGCTTGTGCCATAACAGTAGCTCATTCGGGGTTCGCCCCCTTGAAAGAACATTATACCCTTGCATGTTCAATGACAGGAACCCACCTTTGCTCCCAACCCCAAAACAGCAGTCTATGCTTGTTTGTGGTATTCAAACTTCCATTAATTTGATGGCAACTGCATATCATATAGTCTCTAGTGAATATCCTCACATAATGCACACTGCATGTCTCTGAGTACTGGTCAGATAACTGATGAATGACCAAGAAGCACAGAAAAGTAGGACACAGCTGTATATTTGCAAGGAATAATCACAGCAGACTGTGTGACCAGTAAGTGCACCACATGCTAATATATTACATAAAATACATTTACAAATAGCAGGTCATGCCTTGATGTCAGTGTACATTCAGTTGAACTTGGTTGTGAGAGGCATTACATAATGTATTTGCTGCAAAGGTTTTTGTGGGGCAAAGATGGATAAGTCCCCCCTCCTGTTTTGTGACAGTGCATTCCATGAGTATCAGGATCCAGAGCTATATAGTCATATCTCATGTGTACTAACAGTTTATACTGTGTATGCCATTGATTGATTTTCCACATTTGAATTAATTCCCCAATTTTTATAATTTATTTTTGCGTTTTTTTTGGGGGGGGGCACTGTTTGTGTGATGCCCCACTTATCACAAACAGCTTTGGCTATGCACATTTTGTTTGTGGGTAGAGTGGCAGTGCACAAGCCACAAAAATGGGCCACATATGTAACAGACAGGACCCACACAGCCACACACATACACTGGATGCATTCAATTAATACTATTGGCCATTGTGCAAACACATTTCCCAGCAGTGCTCACTCATGTGCAACATGTTTGTGTGATGGTAAGCAATGCTCAAGACTTTCAAATGTTACAAATTCAGAAAGTGCGTACTCCCAGTAAACACAATACCTGGAATTGGTGGGAAAACATTATTCTACATTGGTCTTGATCTGTGATAGGCATGGCTGGCATTCCTGGAGAGCTTTTGAGATTCTGTGCTGAAAGATAGGGTATCCAGGAGTCCATAGAGTTTGTTGGACTCCTAGTCAATGAATATGGGCCTAGGCTGTTGCAAAGGGGCTATTGTGGTTCAGAGTACAAGGCAGAGGCATGGAATAGTCTGGTCTGGGCTCTGACCAGTGCTACCAGTATTCCCCCGCACTGCTGAACAATGTAGGAACCACTACAGAGACCTCAGGATGAGGAAGAGGGATACCCTCAACCATTGGACCAAGGAATGTAGGACTCGGGGCACCTCACTGATATGTAACATCTGAGACAACTTGTCAGAACTAAAAGCCGATATAGTCAGGATTGGTATGCTTAATGGTATTCTGTTCTGTTCTGTTTTTTCAGCAGCCATCACAGACCGGGCACCGAATGCACGAACCCATGTCACTAGACTGGCACTGATGCGAGATGCATGTGGTATGTATGCATCCCAACAGTGGGATTATTTTAGCATTAAAAGTTATGACACATTTATTTGTTAAACCAGAGAGCAAACTTCAAGGAACCAGTTCATAGCTAGATACAAATGTAACTTTTAATGAGTTGTTAAGCACTTTTGTTTAGACAAAACTTCATCAGAACAACACAAAAGTTAAAAAAACACACCCATTTTATACCCCTCCTGTTAATGTCACATGATATAATGAACAATCATTTAAAGTAAAAACATCTTAAATAGACATTAAAAATAATTTTTTAAAGAAAATTTAAAAAAAATATACATTAAAACTACTTAATACCATAGTACATCAATTTCAATAAAGGGGTAATAGAACAACTATCATTTAATCCAGGATAGTTGTAAGCATCTAATAAAATCTGACATTGCAATTCATCCTTATCAAGATGTTCATCTATTACCCATCCTTGTAAATCCCTTAAAAACTAAAACTAGACTGGAAAAGAGGTGCAGTAGTATAAAGGGGAACACAAAGTCATGTCTAGGTACAAAAATGTGGTTGTGTTCTTCGTGTCGTTACATAAATTGTACGGATACATTTACTATTAGGAATATGAAATACAATATAAAAGGGTCTTTTTCCTGTAATACATCTAATGTGCTTTATTTAATGCAATGTAACCAATGTTTAGCATTTTATATTACAAAAACCAATAGACCTTTTAAGAGACGGATGTATGAACATATTTTGGATATTAGGAACAAACAGTCTACTAATGCACTTTATAGACATGTTGAAAGATATGAGACTCATAATTTTAATTTTTTAATTATTGAACAGGTTTGTTCTGATGAAGTTTTGTCTAAACGAAAGTGCTTAACAACTCATTAAAATTTACATTTGCATCTAGCTGTGGACTAGTTCCTTGAAGTTTTCTCTTTGGTTCATTGTTCTTGGTTTGGTGCTCGTGTGGTTCGTGTGGAGTGCATTTATTTGTTATAAAACTGAGCATTCATTTTTAACTGTAATGGGGAAGTATGCATGCATTACTCTGGAGTGCAAAACAACAGTTCATTATTACAAGTAGTCATAGATTGTGCCTTCAAAATCCACACTTCCCAAATATGTTAAATATATACAATATATTAAATATGTTAAGGTTTCATCAATATTGCAATGTAACATCAGAACTGTAAAGCAGTGTCACCGCTGGCTTGCTGTAAACTCTAACCAGTATATTTGGAGCACGCATATGTGCAATGTATGCACACATCAAGGATTGCTTACTGCAATCTGTAGTATGTTATGCATCTGTTAGAACCTGGGTAGTCTGAACAGTAAACATTGTTAGGAGTTTGTAGTGTTAAAAGTAAAGGTAACAGAACAGAGTAAAATAATTGTATAAATGCTTTGTATGTCACATATGAAGTTAATAATGTTCTCCCTTTTTTTTCTCACCACAACCCTTTTCTCTTTTTTATTTTTTTATTTTTTTATGTTAATTTTTTATTTTTTGTTTTTCCCACAGCACAGTGGGATAGGACTGTCCTACGGAATTCCCCTGCCTCCACTCCACTGGCTACAGTTGCGTGCCAACTGTGTGGTGCAGAATCCTACACACCATCCCTGGCAGTTCATCATTGATGATAAATTCAACCCCTCCACCACAGCTCCCAGAGGGAGCCACAGTCCTGTCCTCCAATACCTCAGGGGCCAGGTAGTGCAGGGCTGCAGAAGGGATGCTACCATGTACTGCACCAGACATGTTGGGCAGCAGTGCTGTAGCCAGTGGAGTGTGGGCAGGTAGATTCCATGTGGCAGTCCTACCCCATTGTGCTGTGGGAAAAACAAAAAATAAAAACATAAACCACAAAAAAAGAAAATAATAACCCTCCCCCCCAAACAAAACAGATAGAAAAAGGTTGGGGTGAGAGAAAAAAAGGGAGAACATTAGTAACTTTATATATGACATACAAAGCATTGATACAATTATTTTACTCTATTCTGTTACCTTTACTTTTAACACTACAAACTCCTCTAACAAGTTTCTTCCTTACTTTTAAGACTACCCAGTTTATAAGGGTCTATATTAGAACATCGAAGTTTCAAAACTTCGAATGTTCTAATATCGAACCCTATTCAGCGAAAGCTGAAAACATCGAACATACAGAACAGCAAATTTTTTCCTAGGGAAAAAATTTGCTGTTCCAAAACACATACCAACAACACAAGCACACCAAACAAACAGCAATCCACACACATACACCTAAAATCTTACACTTAACCCTACACTAAACTATACACACACCACTAACTATCCACTTACCTTAATCCAAACCCTAACCCGAAGGTCCGTCACTATCGCACACTCATCTCACCCGCACCCTAACTCACCTACCCCGCTCTAACCCTCACGTTCACACAATCGCACACATACTTGACCCGCGCCCTAACCCTAACTCACCTAACCCGCCTTAACCATCATGTCCACACACTCGCACACATACCTAACCTGCGCCCTAACTCTAACTCACCTAACCTGCCCTAACCCTCACGTCCGCACAATCACACACATACCTAACCCGCATCCTAACCCTAACTACCCTAACCTGCACTCAATCACACACTTACCTGAACCTGACCCATAACTTTCCACCACAGCGCTGAAAATACCAAAGCAACAGAAACGGACAACCGAATTCTTTCCCTAGGAAAAAATTTGGTTTTCTGTTGCTTCGATATTTTCAGCTTTCAATGAATAGGGTTTGATATTAGAATATTCAAAGTTTTAAAACTTCAATGTTCTAATATAGACCTGTTTATAATGGGTCTATATTATATGTTCAAAGTTTGAAAACTTTGAATGTTAAATAATCGAATTTAAATGTTGGAAGTTTCAAACATCGAACATCTAATAAAAAAAAACAAACGGAACTTACCTGACTAGTGTAGGCAGGGCCAAGCACCCCTGCACCCCCCACACCCCCCACACCCCCTGCTCTTTAAATATGCCAACTACGAGACAGCACTATAGTACGGTAAAGGGAAGATTTCCCTTACTGCACTGTAGTGCAGTCTCGGAGTTGGTATATTTAAAGAGCAGGGGGGGCCCTGCCTACAGCAGTTAGTTTTGGGTTTTTTTTTTTTTTACTTATGTTCGAAGGTTTATAACTTCAACTATTTAAATTCGATATTTTAATGTTCGAAGTTATAAAACTTCGAACATATGATATAGACCCTTTATAACAGAGGCACACTATAGTACAGACTGTAGTCACCAATCCTTGATGTGTGCATATATTGCACATATTCCTGTTTCAATTATACTGATTACAGATTACAGAGGGTCATTTGTACGTATGAAGTTCCATTCCAATAATGATGAAAACATGACGATAATGTTTATTTGAGAAGTGCGATTTTTGAACCCACAACCAATGACTACGCTAAAATACTTCTTTTGTCCTACAGACTACTGCATGCATACTCTCCCTTTTACAGTTTTGAGATGTATACCCACTGTTATTTGAGAATATGGCACTATTAATGTGTGCTACAGACTAAGGCATGAATAGTTTATTTTACAGTTAGGATATGCATGCTCAATTTGATACATATGCGTATTTCAATTATTCTGAATACAGATTACAGAAAATCATTTGTGCCACTGGTATACAGGTATGAAGTTACATTCCAATAATGATGAAAACCTAACAGTATTGTATATTTGGGAAGTGCGGTTTTTGAACCCACAACCAATGACTACGCTAAAATACTGTACTGTTCTGTTGTTTTACAGACCACTGCATGCATACTTTTCCTTTTACAGTTTAGAGATGCATGCCAACTATTATTTGAGAATATGGTACCATTGCTTTGTACAGTACATTACAGACTATGGTATGCATAATTTCTTTTACAGTTAGGTTATGCATGCTCAGTTGATACAACTCTATTAAATACCAGCTAAGCAGTCCTTAACTTTTAATGCTACAAAATTAGTGTAAAAATTATTATTATTATTATTAATACTATTTAGACTGTAGTACTGTTCTGATGCATACATACCACATGCTTCCTGCAATCTTGCTAGACAAACATTCAAGACCTTCTCCTCGGCAGCTGTGGAAAAAACAGATCAGAACGCCATTATGAATACCAGTCTTGACTATATTCAGCTTTTAACTCTTACAATTACTCAATGAAATTGATACTTACACATGTGTGGGGTGTCCCCTACCCAACATTCCCCTATCCAAAGATCGAGGGTATCCCGCATTGCTTACCATCATGCAAGCATGCTATAAGAAGGTGCCCACTGCCAAGCACCATGTTTGCGTGGTAGTAACTGATGTGCAACAGTGGCAAACAATGCGATTTCTAGCTGATTATGTATATATGCACCTGGGTAAATGGGCTACTCAGTCTTATCATATATATGGTTTTCCTACACTTGCAGCGATTACAACAAGAAGATTGAAAAAAACAGTTGTGTATCTTCACTTTATTACTATCATCTGCACTGTTACAACAGTAAAATAAAACTTGCACACACTATACTAGAACACCGTACCATCTGCACACTACCCCTACACTTAACACCTGCTGTCACTGGATTAGTGAGATGGATATCTGCTATCTTAGTAGTTATTGTAAGGTTCTCGCTGTTAACAGTAGCGCAACACCACTTACCATGGTTGCGTGATGCACAGTATTAATTGAATGCATCCAGTTCATGTATGTGGCTGTCTGGGTTCTGTCTACAATGTGGGGGGTCCATTTCTCCAGTTTGTTCACTGCAACACTTCATGCAAACCAGCTAAGCATCACTAAACATGTTTATTCCAAGAGGTGATTTGCTAAAACACTGGCAAAAAAAACAGGATGAAACAAATTAATTAAAACACAAAAGGCAGGCTGTCCACAGTTTTGCAGAAAGTTCAGATATTTGCATCATATATTTGGCCTGTTCCTTGTAAAATGAGTGATTCATTGGGAAATCACTGAAGATTGCAGTCAATATATCATGACATATACATTTGTGATCCGTACTTCATATCTTTCAGAAAATGGATGCTTGCCCTTTGCCTTGGAGTAATCCACATTCACTATACAGGTTTAGGGCCAGTAACACCAGGGTGAGCCATGAAACCTTCCCTATGCACCCCACAAATATTCATGGCACAAGGCTGCATGATGCCACATGATGCACTTTATCTCATACATGAATACACCCTGTGTAGGCTCTGCGTGGAACCTTCATTCAATGTTCATAACATGGCTATGCATTGTATAAGCAATGTAGTCTTCATTTTGTCAAAAATATGTTTTAATATGCATTGTAGCCCATCCAGAAATAATAGTCTAGTAAAATGATACCCCAGGTAACAGAGAACAAGATAAACATGAGGATATAAATCCCAAGAGCACTGCAAAGTGACACTAAATTGCCATTTTCTGGAGATAATTAATAGCTTTATAACAAATCTTTGCCAAGGAGCAACACCTTATACCTTAGTGCTAATGAATAACGTAAGGCATAGAGCACTCATGGTGAGTTTAAAAAACATCCATGACTCTTCTTCACCAGTAACAGCATCTCAGTCCAGGCTTTTCTGATAACCAAAAATCAAACTTTTTGTTTCCTAGTCCCACAGTGACCATGAAGCCTCCATATTTCCATGGGCAAAAAAAAAATCAATGTTTTATTCATTTTGCTTGTGGTGAGACTCAATCACAGGAAGATGCAGTCATCCCAGGTAAGGTCTAGGATATTCATCCCAGGTAAGATCTGGGATTTTTTTTTTATATCCACCTATGCTTCCCTGCCAGTAATATGATTTCTGCATTATTGTTTGTGCTGTATGCATATACTCTTCCATACCTACTGTCTCCACTTTTGTGGTGCTGCATGATGGCTTGGCAGTTGTTACAGTCCTTACCATTGACCATCTATAGCCCCACCTCCCTGGTGTGGGTGAACCAATGGTTGCTGTTCTTCTCACTCCTCCTCCTACTCCTCTTTTGTCACCTCTTGTAGTACCAAGTCACTAAATGAATTTTGATTGGCTAAACAAAAAGTTTCACATAGTTTGCTAACAAAATCCAGTAGCACAAAATTTAAAAAACACATTTTAATTAGTTTTGTAACTTCATATAAATGTATCTCCATTTATAAAAATACTGCATCATAAACAATTTAACACCCCTCCCCAAAAATACCAAAAATGAAGTCAAGGATAGTCAAGTAAAAGCATAATATACTGAGCAAATAAAGGGAATTTAAGTAATGCCCATGTATAAAAACAGTAAATCAGTTTTACGTTAATATTGTCCTAGATGCAAACAATAGAAACCTGCTTCCACAGTTCCACACTGTTAGAAATTAATCTCTTAAGTCTGGATATAATTTTGGATATGTTTATCAGTTTGGGGGCAGGGGGGCACAGGGCGACCAATCCTTGTATGAGACTACCTCTAATAGTCCTATTACAAATAGTGTAGAATTTAATGAAAAAAGATAAATGTAGGGTCAGCTAGGACTTGGCATCAAGCAGGTTCTTATGGGATTTATTTAATTAAAAAAATGTCCAGTGCTGAGTCTGCATAATGATATAATGAAATTTTAAATGAGAAATTAACTTTTTTTCAGACTCCAGAGCCAGACTTATTGGACCACAATATGATCTTCATATATTCTGCATCTGTTTTACAAGGGGTCTGTGTTTAATCATCAGACACTAATCATCGAACCTTACTTTAATCAAACTTCCATACCATTGTAACAATTTACAGTGAACAATGATAGTTGGCTAACATAAAGGAAGCGTAAGGAAGTTCTTACTTACCGGTAATGTAGCTATAAGGAAACCTGCCCTTTCCCCACTGTAGTGCAATCTCAGAGTTGGTATATATAATTTGTGGTGGGTGTGGGAGGTGCAGCCCCCTCACAAGAGGAAGACTAGATGAACACCAGATACTTGTTATGTGGGGGGCTCCCCCCACTAATTATATATACCAATTCCAAGATTGCACTACAATGGAGGAAGGGTAGGTTTCCTTATAGCTAAGCTACCAGTAAATATACTTCCTTATGCTTCCTTTTTGTTGGCCAAGTATCATCAGTCGATGTAAATCGTTACGATGATATGGCCATTTTTATTAAAGTAAGGTTCAATGATTAGTGTTTGACGAACAGCTGTTCGATGAACGTGCTGTTCTACAGTTAAACATAGACCCTTTTACAAGACATATAGTATGGTAATCCAAAGACAGTAATTTTAAATGGAATAAATTATATGTTGAATCCTGATTCAGATATAGCTTCAGAAACCAAGCAATATTTGCATCACCATGCCAAA
Source organism: Protopterus annectens (assembly GCF_019279795.1). Taxonomy (NCBI): domain Eukaryota; kingdom Metazoa; phylum Chordata; order Ceratodontiformes; family Protopteridae; genus Protopterus; species Protopterus annectens. Next base: position 578,966,174 of record NC_056739.1, on the reverse strand, counting down.
TTTAAGAATACTCCACATGTATATGTCAATGTTTCATCTCAATAATTAGAAAAAAAGGTTCAGAATTAGACAGCAACAAACAATTCTGGATGGCATTTTGCATGTATAGTTAAAACATCCCATAATGTGCACTTTTGTGCCCAAGAATCACAGCAAGTTCATGTGAAGAGTATACTTAAAGGATATTTGTTATTTATCAGGATTATCTTCAACATTTCCTAGAAGGTTCATCATATATGAAACCCTAAAAGGAGTATGCAATTATTTCTTAAACTAAAATGTATTTATTGACAAAAGAAGGTATAGCAAAATTTATTTTTTTTATATAGCTAGTTAGACTAAGGTTATTGTTTTTGTAAATTTGGACTCAGTCAGCTCCCTCATTGACTTCTCTTGTCTTTTATGGCATTTTTCTTTCTTATCTCCTTCATCAGCTACTTTAGCTTCCTTCATTCTTACCTTTGCATATCTTACCCAGCTCCTTCTTTACTGCATTCCATATACTGTTTCTAACTTTTTTCATGGTTGGTTGATCCCACCTTTTGCTAATGTTGCACTCCAGTCCTTCATTGCTTGTTCTGCCATGTCCTAAATCTTCCTGTAAGTTTGGTATGTAAACATATTCCCTTCTCTCTAAACTACTCTGCACTATAGCATTACCACTGTTTGTTAAAGATGACTTGGCCTCTGTATAATTGACTCTCTCTCTTCTTTTCCCAGAACTATGTCTACTAATCCTTTCTTTCCTAGCATTTCCAGAGCATGTTGCCAAATCCTTTCTGGTATAATATTTCCAGATTGCCTAAGATTGCCAGTATTTCTGCAATCCATTCTTGGTGATTTAGGGATCTAATGCTTATCACCTTTTCTTAAATGTCCACATTTTTCTGGTTTTATTAAGGTTATTGTCATACTGTTTGACAACATTTGGTGGCCTGTAGGTATCAGCTATCCAACAGTCCTTCTGTTTGTCCCCCACTAGCCTGACTGCAAGTGAATTCAGTGTTGTTAATGCTTCTTCAACCCTTCCATCCAATACCTCATTTATTACTTCATGTGGTCTGCATTTTTGCACAGACTGTTTCTCCTTGTCTGATCTACCTCCCTATTTAATGCTGCCCTGTTTAAAATATGAAGATGGGAACCAGGACATGGATTCAGTACGCACAAAATACAATTGTACCCTCATGACCCATACCAGGCACCCCATAACTGTTTGGCTAGCTTCATATCCATATTCAGTCCAGGGACTGTTTAGACATTCACAAGGTTTCTCCCCCCAGTCTTTGATGATGACATTTAAAAAAAACACTAGCACTTCACATTCCAACTCCTGCTTTCCTTTTCTTTCTTCTTCATTCCTACTTTGTTACCTAGAGTTGTCCTCTTCAGTTCTGCCTTCCTGTTCCATGTCAAGTGCTCCACACTTTGACCTTCCTGCACTGATCAGCTCTTATTCTATATCTCCCCCTCCATATCCTCTCCCTGCATGTGACCTGCTTCCATCCTCCTTAGTATGTCTGGCCTTGGTAATGCTTGCCTCTCCTCTTTTGCTCAATATTCTTGCACCTATAGGCTCTACCTGCCCACAAGTACAGTAATGTACATATAAGTCTCTGTTTTTTATTTCCTTACTAACTTTGCATGATTTTTGTACTAATTTGGTCTCTGTCTTTTTTTGACTCAGGTTGTTTGTATGTTTCATAGTACTAGTTCCATTTGCTGTTTTTTATTGTACTAATTTCTTAATGACTCCTTTTGTTTTGTTATGTTATCATCCAGAAGGACCCTATTTTATTATTTTATGTATACTGATGATTATATGTAGTGCCTTGTACATGCACATTCCAGACAGTGAGTGTTCATCTGTGGTTTCCCTTATAGTGGTAATTGGCCATTTGAATGGTTATAACTGCCCAATCACACATGGTCAAACTTATACATGTACATATGTTATATTGTATTGTATTGTATTATTGTTTGCGTGAGTTACTGGACATATATCAAGGAGTGCCTCCTTTTCCTACTGTTGTACAATGATGGAATTAGTATATACAACATACATACAATGTACTACAATGCATGTAGGAGTTATTTATTTTTGGGGGGTTTTAGATTTCTAATATCCCCCACACCTGCCCACCCTCACACAATCCCCTGACCAGTCACAGCCTATTCACTCCCCCATCTTAGGAACTGTACCACAGTTTGGGGGCAAAGCCTGTCACAGTGGAGGAGCAGAGGTGCACTTTCTCAATGATTACAAGTGGTTATTAGGCAAGTTGTGTTCTTGATCTATTGCAGTCAAGAAAATGGTTTACAAATGATCATAACTCAATCATAGTGGAAGCCTTTTTCTATCTCCCATCACTCATTGTAGAAGCTTTCTTCTATCTCTGCTTCATATCTTTAAACAATTTTTGCTATACTGCTTTTCAATACAATCTACAACCATATGCATTGTTCCATAGAATGGTACTGCCTATGATGTGCTTCCATTTCTGTACATCCTTATCTACATCTACTTTTTGCACTATATTCATGTTTCTAATTGGTCATTTTGCTTACACGTCATACATCACAGGCAATGGAAAAATTACATATTAAAAAAAAAAAAGAAAGTGCGCCATTGCTTCTGTAACTCACTACCTTTACTACTGCAGAAGAATATATTGCTGTTATTGCATTCTGACATCTTTAATTCCTAGAGATGTATTATTTATTACCAGTGCAGGAAATTGGATTTATATGGTTCATGGCCAGGTGATTTCAGCTAATGCATGGAAATCATTTAAGGCTGTCATTTCTAGATTCCTTCATACCTCTGTTAAGTTTTTAAATATCTTTATATATCCATTTTCAGTGTCTAATTTGTTTTCTTTTATTCCAGGGGAAATATACTGAATAATTAGTTTATATATACCAAAATAAAGGTTTATTCTCTAAAAATGAAATTCTGATTCATTACAAATATGCAGTAAAATTGTTTAATATGTTTATCTGCATGAGTATAGATAACCTGAATCAAGAAAAACAATAACATTTCAAAGAGCATGGAATGTACAACATTTACAAAGATAAATTCACCATTAATGCAATTAAGAATACAGCAAGATGAAGAGACTTTCAATTACTTTATCAAAAAAGAATCTGATTTTCACTTAACATTATTTTAGAATATAAATTATTTTAGAATATAAACTGATTCCATTTCTACTTTTTTATTTTAATTGCTCAGAAATGTTATCCTATGTACTACAATGCATGTAGGAGTTATTTATTTTTGGGGGGTTTTGGATTTCTAATATCCCCCACACTTGCCCACCCTCACACTATGTTATCCTACAGTATTTCATAGTACCAAAATACAAAAGTGACCACCCCTTTCAATCCATCTTGCTGTTTTAAAAATAGTAACTCTCCACTAAACGTTAACTTTTTAAACAGGTAAAACTCAAGTTACCTACTTTCACATCTAACTTCTCTACTGCACACTGCAGAGTGCATTCTTTTCAATCTTACCTTTAAGCATCCCTGTGACTAGCACTTTCTCTAATACCTGCTGGAAAGCACTAGGAAGCCTTAAACTCATACAAACACTGAACTCTCCTTGTTAACAAGGAGAAATTAATAGTAGGCACTAAACAGCCTATAATTGCAAAGTACCTTGCTAAGGAAACAGCTCCTATACTTTACAAAGGGTCAGCTTCCGGTGATTTCTCCTGTCCACCTGGTGAATCTGGGCATAGTGGGGCAATGCAGCAATTGCCTCATGTACACAGACAACCCTCTCCTCCTACCACCCAACACTACAACCTGTGAGAGATGCACTTACATAGCCAAAATGGAAGCAAAGCTCTCTCCACCCAAGATTGTGCTAAACAGTCAAGAGGAGAAGGTTAACACCCATACTACACCTCAAGCAACACATAGCCCTTCTAAACCCGCACCACCAACAAACACATATAGCAACACTAAATCCACATATGCAGAGGCCCTTAACTGTAACCTGCCCAAGCAACAAAGACCTCTGAAGCTGAAACGCAAACAAACACCAATCACAACCAATGTGTCACATAGTTCACAACACCAGTGTGCCACCCAGCAACAGCCCCTAGGGCAAGACAATGTACCTAACACTTTAGTTATAGGTGACTCTGTAGTCCGGCACACTGATGTCCCTCTCACCAGGTTGAATAAGGAGAAAATTACAGTCAGCTGCCTGTCGGGTGCCAGGATCCGCCACATAACACATGCACTCAAGTCACTCCACAACAAGTACAAATATGACTCTGTCATTGTCCATGTTGGAGTGAATGACTTGAGACGTACCTCCCTGGCCTAGATGAAAAGAGACATGGAAGAGCTCTCGGATCATGTGGCCCAGGCAGGTATGACACTAGCCCTGAGTAGCATCCTGCCTTCGCCCAGAATGATACCACAATATAAGGATAAAATGATTGACTTCAACAATTGGCTGAGCTTATGGTGTAATTCAAAGGGGATCCAGTATCTGTCTGCCTGGGATGACATGATTGACAGACCACGATGCTTTGCCAGAGATGGTTTGCACCTGTCGCCCCTGGGATTCAGGTTACTGGCTAAGGCTCTTGCCACCCCTATAGTGCCTTTTTTAGGCAAAGTTCAAAGGACAAAACCACCACAGTAACAGGTACAAGCATGCAAAATCTGAAGGTAATGCTACTCAATGCTAGAAGTCTAAACCTCAAAATGCACTCTCTCGAGGCATTCCTAAAAATGGAGAACATCGATATCTATGCAGTAACTGAGACCTGGTTCAAGCTCCAGAGAGCACCCCTGCAATACCAGGCTACAACTCTTACCACACTTTTCGGCCACCAAACCAGGACCGAAACACTAAAGGTGGAGGAGTGTCAATATTCACCAAGGATATTCACACCACCAGGCTAGTTGGCCAACACAATGTGTCTGAAATTCTCCAAGTGCAACTAACACTAGGTAAGACTACAATCCAAATTGTAGCTTGCTACAGATCCCCCACCATACCCCAAGATTCTCACTACACCTTTCTAAACATACTGGAAAATATTAAGATAGAACCAAACACCCTAATACTGGGTGATTTTAACTATCCTGCCATTAACTGGGAAAACTACTCATGTCCCAACACCTTTGAACGGTTCTTGGAATTCATAAATTCCAATGCCCTGGATCAACTAATCCATAGTCCCACCAGGGGCTCCAATATCCTAGACCTGGTCATTACCAACATGGGAAATCAATGCTCCATACCTATGGTCACCCCCTCGTTAGTCACGTCTGACCATCAGCTAATCACCCTTAACATCCACATCCCACCCCCACCCCCCAGTAAAGAAACCACCATAAAAAACTTCTCCAAAGCCAACTTCATGCTACTCAAGTCAGAAGTGACAAGCTTCATGACACCCATGCAGACGGGAACTGAAAGTTCAACTGCTGAATCCTACACTAAGGCACTGTACGAGCACATCCACTCATGCATGAATCATGCCATCCCAAATAGAACCAAAATGCTCTCATCCAAAAAAAGGAAGCCAATCTGGTGGACCCCTGCCATAAACAAACTTTTCAACAAAAGGAAGAAACCTTTGCAGAAAAGAGGAAAATCCCAGGATCCAAAAAACTCCCTTACTAGCCTCAGTAAGAAACTGAGATGCCTCATAAAATCCTCCAAAGCTAGTTGCGAAAATAAAATTGCCAAAGATTCCAAAGACAACCACAAAGCATTCTATAACTATGTCAAGAATCTAAATGGCAATGCTCAGATCTGCTCTGAGCTAAAACAGAATGGCATTAAATATACTGATCCGAAGGATATTGCCCTTATCCTGGCAGATCGATTCAGTGCCAACTTCACCCCCCTCTCACCCCCTTCATGGCCCATCTCAATACCAGAAGATTGCCAAATTCCAGTAATAACTGCCACACAGGTACAAAACGCACTCTCTAAAGCCAAGAATACAGCATCCATGGGACCAGATGACATCCCAGGCTGTGTACTACATGAACTACAATATGAACTGGCACCTCACCTAAGTGTCATGTTTAATCATAGCCTCACCTCAGGTTTCGTGCCCACTGAGTGGCGTAGAGCTACAGTTATCCCAATCCACAAGGGGGGATCCACCTTGGATCCCGGAAACTACTGTCCCATCAGTCTGACAAGCCTTATCTGCAAGGCCATGGAGCGTATTATCATGGAACTTATAAACAAAGACATTGGCAACCTTCAAACACTGGACCCCACCCAGTTTGGGTTTGTGAAGGGCTGATCTTGTCTCCTGAACCTGATTAACTTCTTTGAATCAGTCTCCAGAGCCATGGACAAGGGTAAGGTGGTCCACACAGCCTATCTAGACCTTGCCAAGGCCTTTGACACCATCCCCCACTCTGGAATCATAGATAAACTTACTAAGTTGGGCATTAATCCCTATGTCACCCAATAGGTTGCTAAATGGCTTACTGATAGAACCCACACTGTAAAAGTAGCCGACTCCAAATCCAGCTCCAGACAAGTGACAAGTGGAGTACCTCAGGGTTCAGTCCTGGGGCAGCTCTTGTTTGGGATCTACTTCTCTGAAGTACAGGTCAACACTAAGGGACTCTGGCTAACAAAGTTTGCAGATGACTGCAAACTGGGAGCCATTACTGAATCCCCAAATGATGCGGATACTCTACAAAAGGGCCTTACAGAAACAGATGCTTGGTGCCAGAGCCATGGGCTCAAGCTCAATGCCAAGAAATGTATTGTTATCCCCTTTGGGAAAAAACATGTATCCATGAATTACCATATAGGTGGCAGTACACTAAACACAGAAAGTGTGATAAGAGACTTAGGGACACAGGTGGACAGTGGTCTCACCTTCGATAACCACATCGCCACAACAGTCAGGAAATCCTTCTATGTGGCACACCTCATCACGAAGGGCTTTTCATCCAGAAAAAAGGAGGTCATTGTCCCACTGTACTCATCCCTCATTAGACTCATTATAGAATACAACGCCCCATTTGGTATGTACCTCTCAAGACATCTGCAACAACAGGAAAGGCCTCAGAAATACCTCACTAAAAGAATCACAGGCCTAAAGCAGATGCCCTACGCTGACCGCCTTAAAAAACTCCAGCTATACTCTGTCGCATGTTGTCTACTCAGAGGCAATCTCTGCTTAACATACAAGGCCATGTCAAACCCAGAGGTGTTGGACATGCTACACTTGAAGAAATCCCAATCCCTCAGAGCTACACGCTCCAGGGATCTAAACCTTGTCATCACAATAAACAAAACATGCTGGAGGGATAGGTTCCTGACCCAGAGACTCCCCAGACTCTGGAATAGATTGCCCATACATGTCAAGCAGAGTGCCTCTTTGGACCTCTTCAAGAGGAACCTTGACGATTGGATGGGAGAAAGAAAATTCACCCCAGGGATCACGTCAGTCGCCCTGCTAGACAGGGGTCCAGGAAAGTAAATAATGTGGGAAGAAATAGCCAGGTAATTGTTATGGCTAGGCTTGTATAGGCCCTAGGGCTGATAGCCTAGTACCAACCTATGAACCTATGAACCTATGACTGGAACTCATAACAAACAGTACAATGCGTAAGGTCCTGATACACTGTCTTGAAATAATACAAATGGTGTACAATTCACAAATAGGTGTTTTATTCCACAAACTGCTCATGATGTTTATGACATTGAACTTCTGAATACATGGCAGAATATCAGTGGTTGCCAGAGCAATGCAAATACTATGTCACAAAGCCATGTCTGATCCATTTATCCCTTCTCTAATTACCCATGTAATCTATTTCAGTGTTGCAGGATACCAGAGTGGATCTAGGCAATTGGTGGGCACAAGGAAGCAAAATTAATACATGATGGGGCAACAGTCCACTGGAGGATGCAAGCAACACACCGAGACACACACACACACACACACACACACACACACACTCACACACACACACACACACACACATACACACACATTCATGCCCGTTTACAAGTGCGCGCGCACACACACACACACACACACACACACACACACACACACACACACACACACACACACACACACATGCACAGATACAGTCACAAACATACACCTATGAGCAATTTACAGGACCACCAATTAACGCAGATCATGTGTCTGGGAATGGGAGAAACCCAGACCACATCAGTGAAAATAGAAAAGGCACATGGACATAGGAGGACATCAGACTTAGAGAAAGAGTCAGGCTCTGACAGAGCAAAATACGTAAACCTAACCACTCTAAAATCATGTAGGTTGCACCAATTTTCCAGAGTTGAGCCATGTAACATATCAGGCCTGCAGTGTTATAAGGGTATAGTTTTACTTAGCTATTGTACATGATACTAATAATTTAATAACGTGTAGGCTGTGATTGTTTGTTAGGGAAATCTCTGAGTAGCTGAATGTAAACTGCTCACAAAGATATCAGATAAGTTACACCTGCTGAATCCTCAACAACAGGAATCTTTTCACATATAGATTGTCTGCTGCACGGTTGCAGTTGTGCATTATAAGTTTCACCAATATCAGTTATTTTCTATTTTTACAAGTATCGTGTGACTACAGACTTAGTACATGTATAAGTAATGTAGTGTTAACAAAGCACCCACTCAGGGGTGCAGGAGGGATTGCCCTCAGCAGAAAAAAAAATACATATATATATATATATATATATATATATATATATATATATATATAAATTATTCACACATCATATGCAAGTACCATTGACCTCAGTTGTAAAGATAATACACATTCTCTTTGTACTGATGCCATAGAACATATAAAACAAATAAACAGACTTGCATGGGCAGGCATTTTAATGACTGTAAGCTAAGTACAAGTTCCCTCTTAAGGACAGATATATAATTGTACATAAAGCTACATGTTTCAGTCTGACTTCATAAATGACAGTTTTTATGTCTCACTCAGACTCTTTTTGTAACAAAAAAATGGGCCCCTCTATTACTGGTAAATTGATTGTGGAAGATCAAAATTCATCACAGTATTTTAAGGCAGATTAATCCAGTGAAATAAACAAAGGTGCATAACAAGTCATATCTGTATTAATAATGTCTTTTAAGATCAGCAGAGTAATGCCATAACATTCTATAACAGCAAGGTATTGTGACAAGTTCTGAGTCTGTCTACTTTTCTAAATCTTTAAATTTTGTTTCGTCATGTGTTAGAATAGTTCCCACTATGAAGCTACATCAAGTTCTTCCCTTAGTGAACTGAAAAGTGGAACATTTGTTAGCATTAAATTCTCTATTATTGTCTATGCATCAGTAGTAGGGTTCTTTTAGTTATTTTAGAAAAGTAACTCTTGTACCAGCTTAAGTGATTAAATTGCTGAATTTTCAGTTATCTGCAGATTTACTCAGACACATAGCCGGCCTTAGGCATAGGCCAACTAGGCAGTCACCTAGGGTGCCACTCTAGCAGGGGCGCTTTTTCAGTGTTTATTTAATGTAGGTAGACCAGGATGGGGGCACTGGGTGGTGTGGTGGGGGGTGCCATGGAGTCCTTCTGCCTAGGGCACCAGTTGACCTAAGGCCACTCCTGCAAGACATAACTACCAGCTGGATTGATTGGATGAAAAAGGATTGGAAACAAGTCAGGGGTCAAGAACTAATCCATGGAGAACAACACATGCAACCACTTTCTTATCTGATATAGTATTATCTACTCATTCTTAGTGGCCTTTCAGGCAACCAGTCTGACAGCCAGTGATCAAATAACCTTTGATTATAAAAACTGTCATCAATGCCAGAGTGAAAAGTAGTAAGAAAAGGGAGGTTTACAGTACCAGCTGGTATGTTTAAAATCCAGGGCAGCAGTAACATTAATAAGGAATACATAAATGTATAAAGAAAGATAGTAGATTGAGTGGGCAACGTGTGTTCCTGAAAAGCCGTATGACTATGCAGAAGTATCAATGGAGTTAATTCTGTCATACTGAGCAATGTTTTCTCCACATGTTCATGCAGTACTAATCAGGTCTAGAAGGCTGTAGTAGGTCACATGTTGGATGCTGTCGTTGCCTGCATTGCTAGGCCACAAAGTGATTCCACACAGGTCTGTATTGATGTTACCATGCACCTGGAATACATAGTACCTAATACTCCCAGCACATATATGACATGCATCATATAGCACACTGACCCCTACTGGGGAGCATGAGCAATGCATCTCACTTGATATAAAGGTGTCCAGAACATTCAGTATTCTGGTAACAGGAGCACTTCAGTGATCTAATGGTGATTCTGTAAGTTTGCACTTGATAAAAAGGTGTCCAGAACATTCAGTATTCTGGTAACAGGAGCACTTCAGTGATCTAATGGTGATTCTGTAAGTTTGCACTTGATAAAAAGGTGTCCAGAACATTCAGTATTCTGGTAACAGGAGCACTTCAGTGATCTAATGGTGATTCTGTAGGTATCTTCTAGTCATCTGACTCCAGGACATTGAATACAGCCCTCACCTGCAGGCTGCCTTATGTAGGTGAATAGGTATTATAGGTTCATAGGTAGGTACTAGGCTATTGGCCCTGGGGCCTATATAAGCCTAGCCAAAAAGGTACTCGCAACCCAAAAAAATTATTTTCCTGTGCCCCAGTCAAGCAGAGACACAGAAATGATCCCTGGGGTGAACTTCCTATCATCAAGATTTTTCTTGAAGAGTGCTAATGAGGAGCTTTGTTTGATACAGATAGCTGGTTTGTTCCAGAGAATGGGAAGTCTCTGGGACAGGAATCTATCCCTCCAGCATGTCCTGTTTATTGTGGTGACAAGGTTTAGGTCCCTAAAGTGTGTAGCTCAGAGGGATTGGGATTTCTTTAAGTGGAGCATGTCCAACAGCTCTGGGTTTGACATAGCTTTGTATGTTAGGCAGTGATCACCTCTGAGTAGGCGATAAGTGATGAAGTAAAGCTGGAGTTTTTTCAGACGGTCTGCGAAGGGCATCTGTTTGAGGCCAGTAATCCTCTTTATGAGGTATTTCTGTGGCCTTTCCAGTTGTTGTAGATGTTTTGTGAGGTACATATCAAAAGGGGCTCTGTATTCTATAATGGGTCTAATGAGTGATGAGTAGAGGGGAGCAATGACCTCTTTTTTCCTAGATGAGAAACATTTTGTGATGAGGTGTGCCATGTAGAAGGATTTCCTGACTACTGTGGTGATGTGATTATCAAAGGAGAGACTACTGTCCACCTGTGTCCCAAAGTCTCTTATCACACTTTCGGTGTTAGGTAGACTACCGCTTATGTGGTAGTTCATGGGTACAGAGTTTTTACCAAAAGGGATGAAAATGCACTTTTTGGCATTAAGCTTGAGGTCATGGCTATGACACCAGGCATCTGTCTCAGTGAGGCCCTTTTGTAGGATGTCCACATAGTTAGGAGTTTCGATTATAGCTCCTAGTTTGCAGTCATCTGCGAACTTTCTTAGCCAAAGACCTTCTGTGTTAGCCTGTACTTCAGAGAAGTAGATACCAAACAGGAGAGGACCAGGACTGAACCCTGTGGTACTCCACTTGTCACTGGTCTGAAGTCGGATTTGGAATCTGCTACTTTCACAGTGTGGGTTCTGTCAGTGAGCCAGTTGGCAACACATCTTGTGACATAGGGATTTATACGTAGTTTAGTGAGTTTATCTATAATTCCAGAGTGGGGGGATGGTGCTGAAAGCCTTGGGGAGATCTAGATAGGCTATGTAAACCACCTTACCCTCATCTACGGCTTTGGTGACCGCTTCAAAGAAGTCTATTATTAAGTCTATTATTCTATGACAGCCATTGTCACACCTTCATGCAAGCAGTCCACAGGAATGCACATCTACTTATGTGTTTTAGGTGTTATAGTCTTTACATAAACTGGCTCCAGCTGTCCCCTGTGGGACAGCACATATAAACAGGAAGGGGTATCATTGTACAGATTTTCATCTTATGTGTATTGCAGATAATCACCATCACCATTGTCAGATATAAGCACTGATCGTATTCCCAAGATATCCAAAATAGATGAATGAGTAAACTGTCTCAGCTACCTTATATGGGGCTGCTGCATTACAGACATGCCATGTGCTGTATAGACTCATGACATACTGCATTATTGCCAGATGTATATAGCAACACATGGGGCTGGGCAGCAGTAGTTTTATGGGTAAATGTTTAAAGGGGAGGAGTAGGAGCTCATACAGTCTGTTATTGATAGGGATGTAACTGTAGACATTTAACATAGATTCCTTCACTTCTACATTGATGCCAGCTAACTGTTTCATTTGTGGTGGACATTAGCCCCAATTTGCAATTGCCACATCTTCTTTGATAAAAAGCACATGCTTTCATTCATTCCATACCATGTAATGTAGGTTGTTTCACACTCATTCTGTGCTATGTGATGTGAGATGTTTCTCTATCATTCCATACCACTGGACAGCGCAGTGCTGCAGAGGTTTGCATTGTCGCCTCACAGCAAGAGGTTCTCTGGTTCAATTCTCAGCAGGGGTGCCTTCTTTGTGGAGTCTGCATTTCCTCTCTGCATTCATGTGAGTTTCCTCTGGGTGCTCTGCTTTCCTCCCACATTACAAAGACATGTGTCTGGAGCATTTCTCTCTGCGTCTCCACTGAAAATTGTCTTGTTCCAAGTCAGACTTCCCCAGTAAGCAAATGTTAAATAAATAAATAAATAATGTGGGATACTTCTCACACATTCCATGCTGTGCAATGTGGGATGCATAGATGACTGGTATTGTTGCATTTAGAATGCATAGAACCCAATAACCAGAGTACCGATGTTGCCATACATCTAGAATACATAGTATCTAATACCCCCAGTAATGATGGTATCAATGCTTCAGGTGCATCCAACACCTAATATCCCAGTAATGATGGTACAATTGCATCATGAATACACAATACCGAATGCACCTCAGTAATTATAGCATCATGGCTTTTGGCATATGCAGTACCTTATTCCCCCACTAATTATGGCAACATGCATCTGGAATACATGGTACCTAATACCCTCAGTAATCATGACACTATACATCTGGAATACACAGTACTAAATACCCCAAGTAATGATAGTATTAATGACTTCTGCTATACGCAGTACCTAATTCCTCTAGGAATGATGGTAACATGGATCTGGAATACATAGCACATAATACCCCAATAATGATAAAAAGCATCTGGAGCACAGGATACCCCAGTATTGATGGTACCACTACATCAGGACTACACAGTATTGAATGCCTCCCCAATAATGATAATACCATGGCTTCTGGTATTCATGCTACCTAATACCCCCAGTAATGATGACAACATGCATCTGGAATATACAGTACCTTATTCCCACAGTAATAATGGCACCAAGTGGGATGACAGAGAGGATTCAGGTCTGGTACTCCTCCCACAATATGTGTTGTCTAGGGGAGGGTATGAGTTCCAAGGCTATGGCTTTCAACAAACTCTAGTCAACATATGCAGAGCATGACATGCATGTTATGAGAGGGCACTGTTTACAATATGTGATCTAGAAACTGAGAATACGTAAAGCGATAAATTAGAAGACAAATTGCATGTGGGACTTAGACAAAGTGATACACTGATTTATAGGAAGGATTGGAACAAAAGGGGGTGAGTTACAGCATATAGTGGGAATATATTAAATTATCATAACAGAACAAGCTGGAGGAAGGTAGTACACAGGGATGGGGGGGGTGATAGGGGGAGAAAGAAATTGTTGTCAGCAATCTAGCACTGAGGATGGAGGGGGTAGACATGTTGAAAGACAAAGCATTAATATCATTTAGAGACCCTCAGAGCATGAGATGATCTGAAAAAGGACAATGATAATATCTGTTCAAAAATGGTGGTCAAGAACACCACATATACAAATGGCGTAGATATAGCAAGTTTGCTGACTGACAGATTCAGTGAAAATGTCACCCCCTCTGTCCCAGCAATCATTAAATCAGGACATTCCCAGTATCTGCCCCCTTCCCCTTATATCTAGGGATAAGGTCATCACTGCTCTCTCAAAGGCAAAAAATACAGCCTCCCTGGGACCTGATAACATCCCAGGCTGCATCCTACATGAACTCAGGCAGGAACTTGCAGCACCATTAGGTGCCCTATTCAACCAAAGCCTGAATACAGGCTTTGTCCCAGCTGAGTGGATGACAGCAACTGTCATCCCTTTACATAAAGGTGGAGCATCCACCAATCTGGGAAATTATAGACCCATTAGCCTAACTAGCCTGATCTGCAAGGCCATAGAACAGATTATTATGGACCTCATTAACAAGGACATTGGCAACCTCCAAAAACTCGAACCCACACAGTTTGGCTTCATCAAGGGGAGGCCATGTCTGTTAAATTTGGTCGACTTTTTTGAGACAGTCACCAGAGCCATGGATGAGGGGGAAACAGTGCACACCACCTACCTTGATCCTGCCAAAGCCTTCGACACTATTCCCCACTCAGGGATAATAGATAAAATTGCTCAACTAGGCATCAATCCATATGTTACCAGATGGGTAGCTAACTGGATCACAGATGGAACCCACCTAGTCAAAATAGAGGAAGCCACCTCAAGCGGATAGACCAATATCGAGCGGCATACCCCAGGGTTCGGTCTTGGGGCCTCTGTTATCTGAGATATTCTTTTCTGAGGTGCAGGCCAAAACTAGTGAGCTATGGCCGACCAAGTTTGTAGATGACTGCAAGTTGGGAGCTGTCATCAGTTCCCCTAGTGACATGGACATCCTCCAAGAGGGTCTCACCCAAAGAAATGACTGGTGCCAGACGGCCCGAATAAAAAACAAATGCATCATCATCCCCTTTGGGGAGAGTGATGTCTCCACAAATTATCACATTAATAACAACGTCCTAAGCATGCATTCAGTTGTGAGGAATTTGGGCACCCAGATTGATAGTAACCTGAGTTTTGACCACCATGTTGCTTCCATTGTATGGAAAGCTTTCCACATGGCCCACCTCATAAGTAAGGGTATCTTAATCAGGGACAAGGAGGTCATAGCATTCCTGTATTCTTCCCTTATAAGGCCCATTATTGAATACAATGTTCCATTTGGCATGTACCTTGCAAAGCACATGGAGCAGCTGGAGAGACCACAGAGGTTCCTCACCAGGATAATCTAGGACCTCAAAAATCTACCATACACAGATAGGCTAAAAGCCCTATCCCTCTACTCTATGTCACACAGACTCCTCAGAGGTGACCTCTGTCTGGCATACAAGGCGATCTCGGACCCCACCTTGATGGGACTGCTGCATATCCACAAGTCAAGCTCCACTTGAGTAACCCATACACACAGCCTCCACCTTGTCTGTAACATCAATCGGACTTGTTGGTGAGACAGATTTGTGTCCCAGACTCCCCCATCTATGGAACAGCCTCCCTGTCCACATCAAGAAGAGTACCTCTTTACCCCTTTTTAAGTGCAACCTGGATAACGGGATAGGAAATAGAAAATACAGCTCTGGGATTCCATCCATGTCCCTGCTGGACAAGGGCATTGGGTGCTGATTTGCCTATGCATGGGCTAAGTTCTTGGCTAGCTTATAAGGACCTCAGGGCCAATAGCCTAGTAACTTCCTATGATCCTATGATAAAGGGAGATGCCAACTTTTCAGAGATAGACTGAAGCATCCCAATATCAAATGTGATTACAGAGAATGAAGCACTGGGGGTAATCAAACAGAAGGAATGTCCACCAAAGGTGGATGAATAAACAAGGAAGGAGTAGAGCTTAGACTTGCTGCTATGTAAAGGTGCAGAAGTAGAGGATTTCAAAATATTGACCTCAGTGATATCATATGGTTATACCGCATGGGGTTTAAGTGACTTTCCCTTTTAATGTAA
Organism: Protopterus annectens; assembly: GCF_019279795.1. NCBI lineage: Eukaryota > Metazoa > Chordata > Ceratodontiformes > Protopteridae > Protopterus > Protopterus annectens. The sequence continues at coordinate 578,950,229 of NC_056739.1, read as the reverse complement.
TGTTATGCATGTGTGTCTGCTCTGGCATGCTGTACAGTGCAGTCTGCATGCCATAGCACAGTATTCTTTGTGTGTAATCAGCTGACACACCGTTTGCACCAGGCGATCTTGCTAACACAGTATCTATTTCCTGCCAGCTGTGTGCTGCTTTCCTGCATCTGCTTCTCAATTTGGCAGTCTTCTCTACATTCCATATTTCTACAATCTAACTTTGTGCTTATCTGTTTATACAAGCATTCCTTAAAATCCTTTTTAACATTCCTTGATTCTGCTACGTGTATACAGTTTGATGAAAGTGCTTTTTGTTATTGTCCGTTGAATATTATTTTTGCATTTTACTGTACTATGGTGTTTATGTAGGGCTCTTTTTTTGTGACCACTGTTAGCCTAGGTTTACTTCCCTATATTTGTGCATTACCTTGCATTGTGCTGCATTATAGTTGTTTGCTTTCCACTGTGAATAGTGTTAATACCATTCTGTTTTGGTTCCTCTGTGTTTTGCTATCTTACCCTGCTAAAAGTTGAGTGAATAGCTACCATTACACAGCCTATTTCCACTACAAAGCATGTGAGTCAGTGATGAGCACAGACCTTTTGTTAGCATCACAGACATCTTTTATTGACTGGTGCCTGTGCACAGAGAAACTTATCTTCTGAAATGTCAAAACTGTCAGACTGTGGCACATGTTGACTACTGTCAACTACAGGGAAGCTAAACTTGTCCTTAAAAATGGTTTTTAGTTTGGCTTTTCAGTATAGAATCAGTATTTTGCTTGGAATGCTGTTCAAAGATAAAGCAAGTGAGCCTTTGTCAGTGGTGTGGTTGGAGAAGCTGTGCATGTCAAAAAATGTATTTGTATTATTGTAGAGAAATGTCTGTTTGTACATATCATTATGTCTTATTGTTCGATATGTTTGGTTATGATATGATTCTTCTTCTTCTTCTTTCGGCTTTTCCCAGTTAGGGGTCGCCACAGCGGATCACCTTGTCCGCACATTGAATGGCAGTGGAGTTTTACGGTGTCGAGTTGCCAGCCTGGCGCCCAACCTTCCACAGAAGGCACACTCACACGCACACCTAGGGCCAATTTAGAGTGTCCAATCCACCTGCAGCATGTCTTTGGGATGTGGGAGGAAACCGGAGCACCCGGAGGAAACCCACGCGACCACAGGGAGGACATGCAGACTCCGCACAGAAGGCACCCCAGCCGAGGATCGAACCAGAGAACCTCTTGCTGTGAGGCGGCAATGCTAACCACTGCACCACCGTGGCCGCCCTTTTGGTTATGATATGATTAAAAGTCAATAAAAAGAAATTAAAAAAAAAAAAATGTATTTGTATTGAAAGATATGACTTTCCCACTTCAAAGCACAGAAATACAAGTACTGGGAAACAGGTTAATGTAAAGGCTGCAGATGTCACCAGCAGCTGGAACCCTGAGGCTTGCATCAGCATGAGGGTAGTTTCAGGTTGAAGCCCTTGTGCTGAGAGCATGCTACAAGAAGGATTCAGGGGAAAATAAAGCGTAAATTCATTTTAAACAGTAGTAGGCCTTTATGTCCCCAAACAGACTCATGGCCTCTGCTCAACCAACAGATTTGTATATGTTATGTACATGAATGTTAATGAAATGTGCTGCATGTCTCAGACAGTCTAACATTTCATAGGTTCCTTATAACTATGCTTTAACCAGTATGACTATGAGTATTCAGTATTATTTATATGATATAAGCAGTAATGGCCCTACCTATTTAGTAGACGTGCCAGTTCTCTGTTCTTAGCCTGTCTTCTGGCTTTGGGACACTCATATACCAGATGTGCCATGGAAGTAGTTACTTTGAACATGAGCTTTGATGGTTCTGGAGTCAGAAAAACAGTGCTGTTCTGGGCATACTGCTGCACTGCCTCTTTGCTGCACCATCTGGGTGTGGGGAGGAGGGGTGACACCAGCATCTTGTTAATATTCTTTCTTTCTCTGCCAGTACTGTACTGCATTCTGAAGCCATACACGATCCTTAAAGTTAGGAGGTGTGACATTCACTATGAAGTGTGGCACATCTGCCCTCTCTGATTCTCAATGAGTGATGGAAGCAGCACCCTGATATACAATGTTGCTTGGGTGGTTTCCCAGATTCCTAAGATAATTACCATCAGGACTGTGCCTAAAAATTAGAAAGCTGATAACCAAAACCCAGTGCAAGTGTTCATCTTGCAGTAGGCCAGCAAAGAAAACAGGAGCTTCAGACAGAATACAGTGCACAATTCTTTCAAGTGGCAGTGAAAAGAACAGCTGTAAGTTCCCAGTAGCAACTAACAGACTGTACCTCTGTAGTGCTCTTGCGCTGTCCTCTGTTCCAAATAGTGAGGCTCTGTGGTTTTTGTTCAAAGAGCGTTGTTGTATTTTTTTGGCTTTTCCCGGTTAGGGGTCGCCACAGTGGAACTCCGGTCCACTAATGATTGGCCGCAGATTTTTACGTACCGAGTTGCCAGCCCTGATGTACAACCTTCAACTTAGGTATGCCCATTCACACGTCTCCACACAGAAGACGCTTTAGCTGAGAATCGAACTGGACAACATCTTACTGTGAGGCGACAACGCTACCGCAGCACCACCACCGCAGTGGGCCTTTGTTCAAAGAATATGGAATTAAAATTCCCAGGCTGGTCAGACTCTGTCACTTAATACTGCACACAATAGATGAGCCATTTTACTTCTATAGAAATGTGTACTTTCTCAGCAAAGATTGATTAACCTCCCCTGTGAGCTCAAATTCTTTCCATTTTTTTCTGTATCCACAACTAGTCTTTTGTACCCCCAGATTAGCCATACTAAGCACACATTGTGCTACCTTTGTCCCCTGCATTTCTGTTGTTTGTTCATTCTGTTTGCTACTTTTCCAATGAAGTACTGTTTTCCCATGACTATTTTTAGTTTCTTGTTCTCCAATTTCATTGCCTGGTCGTTAGCCCAGCTGTTGGTCCTCCTGTTCTGAAACCATGACGTGTTATGCACCCTTTTAACCAATATGAGACCCCTTGAATGTCTGATACCATATTTCTTCACTTTTCAGCAGAAGTTTGTTAAAATCCATCATAGATCCTCATTGGAAGGTTATTCCATAATCTCATCTTTTAACTGCATTGCAGAAATGTCATGGCTGTTTGAACGGATTCATGTCTTTACACTGAATGTTTTGAATATTTAGTGCAACAACAGACAGTCAAAATGTCAAAACTGGAAAAAACAACACAAAAATATCTTTTTTGCAACTGGAGACAAGCTCCTCTGTACCCCCCACACACCTCCTACCAATTATATATACTACCTTTGAGACTGCAGACAAGTACGGTAAGGGCCAATTCCCTGTTCTCTGTTTCTACTGTACTGTCCTGCAGTTGGTTTCCCATTCACTACCATATCACAGTATTTATGAGTTTGATGTTTTGATGGTCGTTGTTGCATGCAAAATTCAAAATGCTTGATGTAAAGACACGGATCTGGTTGCAGTATACATTGAGCATGCTCTGTCTTAGCCTTCTTGCATGTTGTATGTGTCGTTAGTCATTTCTAAGTTTACCACAACCTCTACACCACCTCAGTTGTGAGCCACACAAAACAATAAGCCTGTACACACTTTAACACAATGTTTGATTTTACCGTATTATTCCATCATCACTTTTATTTATTATTTACCACAAGTTAGCCAAACACATTTCATGCTTTTCTGCACTTAAACGAAAAACTTTCATTATACTGAGATTCTGTCACATCTGATTTCACCAAATTTGAACTGGTGAATCGCCCTGCATCTTCCACAGTGTTCTAGGTCACATGGCTTAAATAGTAAATTATAGTAGGGTGAGGGTTACACAGTATCTGTCCATTGTGGGGGATGTGATTTTGTTAAGCACTGAAACAACATGACCAGAAGGGTCACTAGTAAGTAAAGAACTGCAAGAAATACTATCTAGTTGTTTTTTTCTGTTAGTTAAAATAATTTTTTGTTTGTAACTTTTTATGTTATTACTCTACATGAAGAAGCAGTTCTTTTCCTCCCACTCCACTTTCCTTACCAGAAATGCACAATTCTGTACATTAGTACAGTTATAAACTATGGCTGTTAAAATAAGCTTTATTATTTAGTTCACTGGCACTTCTTATCACAGGTAAGGTTTTGTTTGCCAATGGCATAAATTCTTTTAAAAAGATTTATAAAGTTCCAGCAATGTGAATGCATTAACTCAAGGAAGCACAGTCATTTAATCAATCATATCCATTCTTTTTACAAACTGAAGTATGATTCTTCAAGTCACTGCCTGCCTTCATTGTCACTCTGAGCATGGCAGTTGATTACCAGCGTGTAAAAGATATATTTGTCTGTTCATAACAGAATCATTGAAACTAGCTACTTTTGAACCTCATTCCATCAAAAAAAAAAACATTACACTGACGGAATGTTTCCTTGTACGACCATCTAAACAAGCAAAATCAAGTAGTTTTAAAGTTTTTTTTTTTTTAGTGGGATGAGAGGGATTGAAGCCCTCTCCACATGGGTGTTTGTTGAAAAAATTGACCCTTGAAGTTGTAGGAAAGTTTAATAAAGAACAATCCGACACACAGGATCATAGGAGGTTACTAGGCTACTGGCCCTAGGGCCTTCGCAAGCCTAGCCATGTTTACCCTTGTTTGCCTTATAGACAGGCAGAAATAGCCTATATTAGTGCAGGAATTTATGATCAGCATAGATAGGTTAAGGTCTCTAAAGTGCGTGAGTCTTGTCCCATAACATTTGCAGAGGAGCAGACTCAGTTTATAGGAGCTGCTCTAGGATTGGTGTGCTCTGTCTGATCTCCGGAGTGAATCCAAATGAAAATCCAAGGCATCCTTTGAAATCTACAAAAATATAAGTATTTTTATTCACTGTACTTCACTTTTAAACTGTGTATTACTCAACTGCTGTGTACTTTTAACCGTTGTTGCCATTTTAAACTGTTTTGCTGTTTCACTGTTTCAACTGTTTGCTGTTTGAGACTGTTTTTCCTGCACTTTGCATTTTGCTTTTTGAGACTGTTTTTTCCTGCAGTTTGTATATTCTACTGCTTGTGTATTTTATAGCATAGGCTAGATTCATATTTGCTGAATCTAGACTGTTTGGCATTATCTGAGCACTGAAACCAGCCATCTCACATTAAGAAGGCCCCCAAGAAGAGTGTAGCCAAGGACCGATCTAAGTTGGGGATTGTTGGAATAAGACTCAGTATTGAGCATTTCCATTGGTCAGCTTGTTTGAAAATTGCTTAATTTAGCTTGTATTTAAGTACCACATTTGTAAGGGCCTGTGGTCAGTGAATAGGAGCTGTTCTAGGATTGGTGTACTGTCCCTCTCATCACTGTTTCAAGTGTTTGCTGTTTGAGACTGTTTTTCCTGCATGTTGTATTTTCTAGTACTTGTGTATTTTATAGCATAGAGTAAATTCAGATTTGCTTAATCTTGACTGTTTGGCATTATCTGAGCACAAAAACCAGCCATCTTACATTAAGAGGACCCCTTGCACCCGCTGGGACATCTGACAAAATAATGTTTTTGAATGTTTTATATTTGAGTGTGAACATATGTCTATGTGGATTCCCTTCATATGCTCAACAATTAAATGTTCATTTTATGATTACTTAAACTAAACATGGCTGTTGTGCACATTATTTTTAAATGCTTTTTTGATCAGTAGGTGTTATGGTGGTGTCTGGCCTCAAAATGCGCTATTTAATATTGACCCATGGATCACAACATGCTGGATAAAGAGTAGGTCATCATTTTAATGCTTTGAAAGATCCCTTTCTTCGAATTGGTATGACCCTGGAATAGGTGTGGGGTGTAGGGGCCTCCACCCCCCCCCCCAAAAAAAGAATCACTTGATTTACTTTGCCCAGTTTGGTGTTATGCAATTGAACAAAATTATTTCCCATGAGAGTACTTTGATTTAGGCCTACATTGTACTTAAGGGAATAGTTTCCTGCAATTAAGACAGAAATGTATCCATAAACACACTAAACAAATATATCTGACTCCTTGTTTTGCTGGGGACCTTACATTGATATGAGGACTAATATCAGAAGATGGAATAGAACCGCTGAATCATAGTACACATCATTCAGAATGGTCTGCTCACAAGAAGCCTAAAAATATGTGGAAGGCAACTTGCCACTCAAACCACTGGTATGTAAAACAATTAACTCAGATTTTCATGGAAAATGTTAAGCTATGTGGGACCTGGCAGCTTTGTTGCATTTTATGAAAAAGTCATGGAATAGATGATATTCTAGCTTCACTTACACCGTTACAATCTTTGATGTTGTTTTCTGTTTATGGTGACTGTGAGGGTTTCTTTTTACTTTACTGAATCATCACCATTAAATTCCTTTGACATTGCACAGAGACATGCATTCTTTTCTTACACTGACCAGTGACCACAGAATGAAAAGCATGTTCCATCTTTACTCATGTCTTCATGTACTCACTTCCCAGTTGGCTATATGCTGTGATTTTGCAGTAGTGTGTGAAATGTAATTTCACAAAATACTGTCATAGTTACAATTCCAGAGCCATATTTATAAATCAGTGTCTTGCAGGCTTTCTAAACTGAAAAGCTGTGTGTTTCATTATTAGAACAGGAACTTGGGAACACACAATAAATGAAAGTCAAGTCTGGTTCCTGCTTAGGAATTTTATTATTGTAATTTCTCCCTTTCTAAGACATTTTAAATTATAGTGTTTCTGTGTAGTCATTTGCACATAAAAAAATAGTTGTTAGTCTTTTTACTTTTATTGTTTCTTTTTATTTTGGTTTTTAAATTATAAGATATTAAAATTTACAAAATATTCAAAACAATGTCCAATATAACTTCCAACAGCATCAACATTGATAGGGTCTGAGCTCATATCAACAGTGACTATAACCTAGAGTCAATGTTTATACCACTGGCTAGCCATGCCCTTGCTTCCAATATATACATGATAAACCAACTTAAATACTCATAACATCCATCAGTCCAGATCACATATACAGTAGGTACTGTGCATGTTGTGTATACAGTACCTATACTGTACAGTATACTCTCAGTTAACTGGAACTCAAGCAACCAGCACTCTCAAGCAGCCAGCAAAAAATATTAAAGAAACAGAGTGCAATTCTCATGTGTTGCACTTTCTGTTTGCCCCCGCGGAAACATACCTTATATTTTTAGAGTTTTAGAGTTTTAAAAAGGAAGATAGGAATAAATTCCCTCTCTCCTCAACCTGAGAACAAGTCAAACCAAACAAATGCAATAGGGTACAGTATTTGTCATGCCTATTTTTAATAGTAACTCTCAAGCAACGAGAAATTACAGTTATCCGGGGCATCTACCAATCCCCATGGGTTATGCTTAACTGAGAGTTTACTGTATTTAGAAGTGGAAGTATATAACCCAGGGGTGGGCAAACTTTTTGATTCGTGGGCCACATTGAGTTCTAACATTTGACAAAGGGGCCGGAACAGGAGCAGATAGATGGCATACTTTTAAAACATCACCTCAATGGGGGAAAAATACACATAGATTCATAGATTCATAGATTCTTACTAAGCTAGTTGCCCTTGCGAGCCATTTCTTGGGATATGGAGAAAACATGTGCTTTAATTTCCAATGAAAATGAAGAAAAGCATTACAATAAAATCTCTGACTTCGAAATGAGTCTTTAAACACTGAAAATCAAATAAATGACCATTTTATTTTAAAGCACTGAAAGTTCTGTTATCCTTCAGGATATCACCATCACTCTCCTCCTGACTGTCTTTTTTTTCAAAAACGGTAGGAGATGCAGATGTACTTGTCCTGTTCCTTTTATTCAATTTGTTTCCCCGGTGCCAAAAGTCAACAATGACCAGTGCAAGGACGAAACAGTTGCAGCAAGTCAGTCTGTGAAGCGTTACATTCTTTTAAAAACTCGCCCTCAGACAGTGGTTTGCTGGCCTTTGCTATTTTGAATGAAAGCATAAAACTGGCCTTGGTACTTGACTCTTGAATGGCAGTTTGACGGTGAAAAAAACTTTGCTGAGCCTTCAAATTAGCTGCCACCTTCTCAGCAGCAGCTTCCCGTTCTTTTGTTGAGAGCTTGCTAGCATAATTAGCATGCTTTGTGGCAAAGTGACGGCTAATATTATACTCTTTAAAAACCGCCACAGTTTCTTGGCATATCAGGCAAACAGCAGATGATCGGTGTTCAGTGAAAAAATATTTAGTTGTCCACTCCTTATTGAACACTCGACATTCTCTGTCCACTTTCCTTTTCTTGGGTCCGCTCATCTTCATAGAGGGGTGGTGGGTCAAAGGGTAAAGTGCAAACGTGGAGTAATAGGCCTACGCTTCACCTCAACAAAGCCAATATATCTAGAGTGCGCCACCTAGTGAGGAAACATCAGAATTGCAGGGGAAATAAAACATTAACAAGGTTAATTTATTAAATTTTTTCAAGTTTGGCGGGCCGAATCAAAACGTTTAACGGGCCGCATGTGGCCCCCGGGCCGTAGTTTGCCCATGCCTGATATAACCCATTCCACAACCATTAATGCAGTAAAAGACCCTCTACTAGACATTATATCTGTTTCACTCCTAACCAGATACTATTACCTGATTCCCCCTTTTGTTTTCCTCTCTTCTTCATCTTGCAGTACCAACTTCACAGTCTCCCAAATTGTTTAGTCCATCCACTCCCAACCCTTCCACTGTTTTACTACAACCTTCTTCTGGCTTTTCCCAGTTAGGGGTGACCACAGCGGATCACCTGTCTGCTCATGATTGGCAGTGGAGTTTTACGGTGTCGAGTTGCCAGCCCAGTGCCCAGCCTTCCACAGAAGGCACACACGCACGCATGCACTCATGCCTAGGGCCAATTTAGAGTATCCAGTCCACCTAACACATGCTATTGTTTGGGAGGTTGGTATAATGTTTACGGTGTCTACCTTACAAACACAAAGTGCAGAGTTTGATTCTCACATGAGGTAATTGGCGAGACTTGAAATGGCCTAAAAAAGAGCAGTTAGCCTAGTACTAATCTATGAATGTATTTATTTCCTGAATATGGTCCTACTTCTTCTCCTCAGTTCAAAGTAGTCTTTTTACACATCCCTAGCTGGTGATCTATCCTTTTTCCTCCATCATCTGTCTCCTTTTAGTTTCACCCCAAATGTAAGCAAGGCCCAAGTATTGTCCATATCTCTAATATAAATCCTGCATGTCTCCCCTTGCTTCCCTCCAGATCTCACAATTCCGAAGGCACTTCCACTAGATTATCTCCTCATCTCTGTCCCCACATTTCAAGCTGGTAGTCTCCTCTCACTATCCCATCTTCCTAATCCTATGTTTCCTCAACCACCTGTGCAAAATACACCAGTACATGGATCTTATACTATCCTCACTATTTCTAGGGACTTTACAATCTTCCAAATTTCCTCCCAAAAGCTATTACTCCCCCACTCTGCATCCTCAGTCCTTCACATTTCCCTGTGTTTGCTCAAGCCTCCTCTGCTTTTTTCTTCCCATCATCCTTATATATCCCTCCAATCCTTCTCTTTCTGAGCCCAATCTTCCTACAACCTCCTCTTTTATTTCTTCCCCACATTCTGTGACTTTCTTTCCAAGTGCCATCTCATTTTCATTATCTGATAAAATAACTGATCCCCCTTCCAATAACCAAACTTTTTCCCATATTGCTCTGAAATTTCCTTTGTCTACTATTTCTTGCACAGGATACAGTTATCTCACCCATTTTAAGTCCTTCCACCCCCTTCTCCACAAATTCTTTGTGACTTCCTTTCTGATCCCTCCTTCCTATATCATCATCATCATCATCATCATCACTCATCATTCTCTTTCGGCTTTTCCCGTTAGGGGTCACCACAGCGGATCATCTCTTTCCATTTCTTCCTGTCCTCTGCATCTTGCTCTGTCACACCAACCGCCTGCATGTCCTCTCTCACCACGTCCATAAACCTTATCTTAGGCCTTCCTCTATTCCTCTTACCTGGCAGCTCCATCCTTAGCATCTTTTTCCCAATATACCCATCATCCCTCCTCAGCACATGTCCAAACCAACGCAATCTCGTCTCTCTTGCTTTGTCTCCAAACTGTCCAACATGAGCCGACCCTCTAATATACCGATTCCTAATCCTATCCATCCTAGTCACACCGATTGCAAATCTTAACATCTTTAACTCTGCCACATCCAGCTCTGACTCCTGCCTTTTTGTCAATGCCACTGTCTCCAACCCATATAACATAGCTGGTCTCACTACACTCTTGTAGACCTTCCCTTTCACTCTTACTGATACCCGTCTGTCACAAATCACTCCTGATACTCTTCGCCACCCATTCCACCCTGCCTGTACTCTCTTCTTCACCTCTCTTCCACATTCACCATTACTCTGAACTGTTGATCCCAAGTACTTAAACTCGTCCACCTTTACCAACTCTACTCCCTGCATCCTCACCATTCCTCTACCCTCCCTCTCATTTACACACATATATTCTGTCTTAGCCCTGCTGACCCTCATTCCTCTGCTCTCTAGAGCATATCTCCACCTCTCCAGAGTCTCCTCAACCTGATTCCTACTCTCACTACAGATCACAATGTCATCTGCAAACATCATAGTCCACGGGCCTCCTGTCTGATCTCATCTGTCAACCTGTCCATCACCACTGCAAATAAGAAAGGACTCAGAGCTGATCCTTGATGTAATCCCACCTCCACCTTAAACGGATCTGTCACACCCACTGCAGTCCTCACCACTGTCACACTACCCTCGTACATATCCTGTACCACTCTTACGTACTTCTCTGCCACTCCCGACTTCCTCATACAATACCACAACTCTTCTCTAGGCACCCTGTCATATGCTTTCTCCAAGTTTACAAAGACACAATGCAACTCCTTCTGACCTTCTCTGTATTTCTCCATCAACACTCTCAGAGCAAACATTGCATCTGTAGTGCTCTTTCCTGGCATGAAACCATACTGCTGATCACTAATCATCACCTCCCTTCTTAACCTTGCTTCCACTACTCTTTCCCATAACTTCAAGCTGTGACTAATCAGTTTTATCCCTCTGTAGTTACTGCAGCTCTGCACATCACCCTTATTCTTAAAGATAGGTACCAAAACACTTTTTCTCCACTCTTCAGGCATCCTCTGACTTTCCAAAATTTCATTAAACAATCTAGTTAGAAATTCCACAGCCATTTCTCCTAAGCACCTCCATGCTTCCATTGGTATGTCATCTGGGCCAACAGCCTTTCCATTCTTCATCCTCTTCATAGCTGCCCTTACTTCCTCCTTGCTAATCTGTTTCACTTCCTGATTCACTATCCCCACATCATCCAACCTTCTCTCTCTCATTCTCTTCATTCATCAGCCTCTCAAAATACTCTTTCCATCTACTCAACACACTCTCCTCTCTTGTGAGTACCTTTCCCTCACTATCCTTTATCACCCTTACATGCTGCACATCTTTCCCAGCTCTGTCCCTCTGTCTAGCTAATCAGTACAGGTCCTTTTCTCCCTCTTTAGTGTCCAATTTCTCGTACAACTCTCCATATGCCCTATCCTTAGCTTTCGCCACCTCTCTCTTTGCCATGCGCCTCATCTCCTTATACTCATGTCTACTTTCTTCATCTCTTTGACAATCCCACTTCTTCTTCGCCAGCCTCTTCCTCTGTATACTCTCCTGTACTTCCTCATTCCACCACCAGGTCTCCTTGTCCTCCTTCCTCTGTCCAGATGTCACACCAAGCACCTTTCTAGCAGTCACCCTTACTAGTTCTGCTGTAGTTACCCAGCTATTCGGTAACTCTCCACTGCCTCCCAGTGCCTGTCTTAACTCTTCTCTAAACTCCACTTCACAATCACCCTTTTTAACTTCCACCATTTAATCCTTGGCACAGCTTTCACACTCCTCCTCCTCTTCTTGATCACCAACGTCATTCTACATACCACCATTCTATGCTGCTTAACTACACTTTCCCCTGCCACCACCTTACAGTCTCCAATCTCCTTCAGACTGGCCCTCCTACATAGTATATAATCAACCTGTGAGCATCTTCCTCCACTCTTGTACGTCACCCTATGCTCCACCCTCTTCTTAAAATACGTATTCACCACAGCCATGTCCATCCTTTTCACAAAATCCACAATCATCTGACCTTCTGCATTCCTCTCCTTAACACCATACCTACCCATCACTTCACAATCCCCTCTGTTCACTTCACCAACATGCCCATTAAAGTCCGCTCCAATCACTAGTCTCTCACCCTTGAGTACACTCACCACAACTTCATCCAACTCACTCCAAAATTTCTCTTTCTCTTCCATCGCACACCCAACTTGTGGAGCATATGCACTAACAACATTCATCATTACACCATCAATTTCGAGCTTCATAAACATCACTCGGTCAGACACTCTCTTCACGTCTAAAACACTCTTGGCATATTGTTCCTTTAGTATAACCCCTACCCCATTTCTCCTGCCATCCACACCATGATAAAACAATTTGAACCCGTTTCCTAAACACCTGGCCTTACTTCCCTTCCATCTGGTCTCTTGCACACACAATATATCAACCTTCCTTCTCTCCATCATATCAGCTAGCCCTCTTCCTATACCAGTCATACTGCCAATATTCAGAGTTCCTACCCTCACTGCTACACTCCTAACCTTCCTCCTATCTTCCTGCCTTCGGGCATGCCTTCGCCCTCCTCTTCTCCTTTGGCCAACAGTAGCCCAATTTCCGCCAGCACCCTGTTGGCTAACAGTACTGGTGGCGGTCGTTGTTAACCCAGGCCACGACCGATCCGGTATGCAATTATGAAAAGTTCTCCGCATCAGTAATTTTTGGTAGAAGTTTTACGCCGGATGCCCTTCCTGACGCAACCATCCCCATTTATCCGGGCTTGGGACCGGCACAAAGAAATGCACTGGCTTGTGCATCCCCAGTGTCTGGGTTACATCATCATCATCACTAAAATACTCATATGCCCAGCCCTTCCTCCCAAGCAATTATCTGTTATTGACCTCTTCACCTCTTCATTTCCATTTGTATGCTATTCTTTATTCTCTGCATTCACACAATGCACACAACACGTAACACACACGCACACACACACACACACACACACACACACACACACACACACACACACACACACACAGACAAGCTATCAGTTCTTCCCATTCCACCCATCACAAATCTCTATTCAGTTCCAGGCAGAGAAAGTACCAAATGCAAAACAAACATTCTAACCACTTCAGTTATTGTAGAAGAAAAATAATGAGAGTTCTAACCACGATGTCGTGTTCCAAAAATCACTTAAAAATCTCAAACACCAGGATAAAATCCAAATACGATTTATTAAAGAATAAAAAGGATGAGCGCTCATCCTTTTTATTCTTTAATAAATCGTATTTGGATTTTATCCTGGTGTTTGAGATTTTTAAGTGATTTTTGGAACACGACATCGTGGTTAGAACTCTCATTATTTTTCTTCTTGTGTTTGGTTTGTTGATGGGAGATCTACCTAGCAGTGTGGTCGCTTTCTCTTCCTGACAGCACTTCAGTTATTGTCCTCAATGTGTTCACCGTACTAAGTCGAACTTTCCCAGTCAAAAAAAAAAAAAAAAATATATATATATATATATATATATATATATATACATACACACACACACACACACACACACACACACACACACACACACACACACACACACACACACACGCACACACACACACACACACACATATATATATATATATATATATATATATATATATATATATATATATATAAAAATAAAAAAAATCGAGTACACTTTCAATCTTAAATATTTCATTCCTTTCTCCAAAGGCAGCTGCAACCTCCCCTTTTCCCCTCTTCCTAATGTCAGCATCATAGACTTTCCAAGAAGGAAACTTAACCTGGATTGTTCCCCAAAATTCTTAAATATATTCAGTATCTCTAGCAACTGACTTGGCAAATATTTTTAAACAAATTCACACTGCTCTGCCTGTATATCTTTCCACTCCTATTAAAAACACCCTTCACCTTTTGCACCAATAGCAAAAAAAAAAAAATGTCCAGGATACAGAGGTATTGTTACAGGGTCTGCTACTCTAGCCTGACTTCTTCAGATCTACACCTATTCACCAAAAAACACACCTTTGGGTCCTTAAATACTGCTCATACTACAAAATAGTCATCTGCTAGCACCTAGCATAGCACCCCAAATAAAAACTCACAACTCACAGTATTTAATGTCTTTTTACATCTGGCAGCACTACTCCTCTCTTAGCATTATCCTACTATTCTGACAAGTCCCAAAACTCCATCAATACCCTTCTACGGTCCATAGAAGACCTTCACTTTTATAAATCTCAGAGCTTTAGCTAGGACAACTGGCAGTCTGTGCAGTCCCCAGACAGATGGCCCCCTCAACACAAAGTTTAGAACCAAAAAAGATTTTCTGAAATTGAGATCCAAAAAACAAGACTCTGAGACTTCTGAAATGTAACAAATGGCTTATGCAAGCTCCTTGCTGCAGGACACTAAATTCATTATTTTAAGGAACAACACAATCATCTGAAATGTATTTAATGAATCCTGGTTCTGCAAGTGCTGACTGTACCCCCTCTAATAGTTTACACATGGGACAGACACCTTCACTTTGTCCTAGTTACAGAAGTAACAAAACCTGCCTGCTTCTGCCCTGTCATGTGTGTGAGTACGGTCTGTGGTCCTACCACCAGTATTCTGCCACAAATCTTCATGTCTGCATTACAGAGTGACAGTAATCTGTAACCCTCCCTCTCCCTCTTCCCTTTTGGCAACACTGTTATTGTTTCTTCCATAGTTGGAGATAACTGCATGTCTTTCATTATTGCAAAAAACAGCTCCCTAAACACATTTCCAAGATCTAAACATTCCATCTTATAGAAATCTATAGAATAAACACTGCACTGTCTGCCTTTCTCTTTTCATACACCATATTACCTCCAACATGTCTTTTACCCTTTTACTGAACTAATTCTACCTGCTCATCTCCCTCAGCCACTCTACTTTCCATCCTTCAAACCACCAAGTTATGTTAGGTACCACCTCAGCTTACCATAAAATCCGTTAAGTACCTCCCTAATTTCCCTGCTACTTCTCTTTGTATTCCCTCCTTCATTTTCATAATTTTTACTCATCTGGCCCTTGAGTTCTGCATAATCATTCTAGTTCCTGCCATACCCTTAACCCACCATTTACCTCCCCTTCTTGTCACCTTTACCTCAATACTCCCACTGCATAATATACTATCTTACCCTAACCATTTTGCTCCTCATCTCTTTACCCAACTGTTCTTGCTTTTCTGTTATTGGTTTCCCAGTCCTGCTATAATCTTCAATATTTTCTTTCTCTTTCCTTCTACATAACTCACAATGAATTCCCCTCCAAAACAGCTTTTATACCATCACATCCAGTCCCCCCTTCTGCTCCCTTTAACTATTCTCCGTTATATCCTCCCTTAACAGGGTCTCTAGCCACCTGACCTCCTACACTAATCTCAAGTTTCTCAGGGTTCCATCTCCATCCCTTACCACATTTTCCACATGTTGTTGTTTGACAATCCCATATCATGCACTCCTACCTCACACACTTCACTCACTGTCTGCATATCCATTAATAAGCTGTCCAACGAACCTTCCTGTTTTACTCATCTTTATAAAATGTGTACCTTCTTTTCCTTGTTCTTACTACCCAAATGACTATTAAATCTTTCTCTCTATACCTCACCTGACTACCATTTGACACTTTTTATTAAACTCAGTAGTATCATACCTCTGATCACTCACCAGATCCATTCCCAAATTGGAATCCCATCAGGTATAACTTTATGCCCCGCTTTGTTTGCCCTCAGCATCTCTGAAATACATCAGCCCAGTATTTCTTCATTGTTGGTAGTTGACCAATAGGAATATCATCACCACCACCCCTACACCTTACTTTTCTACCTCCCCACCACTTATCATCCCCAATCAATCCATATTTAAAGCTTTCCTTTCCCTCTTGCTAAAATCCCCCCTTCCCCCTCCCCATTTAGCATATGCCACCACCATCCATAAAACCCCATTGTTTGCAACTTCCCCATTTCTCTGGCTTTCATGTTAATGAAACAGTACAACATCAATTCCCTCTCAAATCAACTTTACCAGCAGTCTTTCCCCCTTAACTATATTCTGACTCCTCCCTCATTCTCCTCCCACTCTGCATTATCAATTCTTCACATTACCCTGAGCTTGCTTAAAGTCTCCTCTGCTTTTTCCCTCCTCGGATACTTCTATATCACTGCAGTTCTTCTCTTTCAGCCTGACCTCAATCTTCCTACATCCTTTCTTTCACTTTTCCATCACTCTGCATCTGTGATCCTTTGCACATCCCCTTCCTGCTCCTCTGTAGCTAGGCCCAAATGGACCCCTAGGGCATATAGATGCACACATTCTCCCTCCCTCCCTCCCTGGCAGTGAAGCACTCCAACTGTTGTCAGCCACCTTGTCACAAAAGCCTACCTCTTTTTGTTCTCCCACTCAATGCTGACCTTTAAAACTGTCATCTTCTTATCCACTTCCACTACCCAGAGGAAACCTAATTTCATCCTCCTTCCTCCTGCTTAGGTACACCTTACCACCCTATCCCATCCTCTTACTTCAAGTAGCCTTCCCCACCTCCTCACTACCATTTCTAAAAACTGCTGACCAATCAAACCAGAGACTTACTCTCTTAAATCCCTTCCATTTTTATACAGTTCCCTGTCATTAATTTCAATGCCTCCCCTTTACACTATCCTAATTTTTTTAATGGCACATCACTTACAGCCCCTAGCAGTTAAATGTTTAAAAATTTATACCCCTTTTATTCTTTACAACTATTTTAATGTCTCACTTGAACTGTCCATAAACCACCCTTTAAAATTCATACCTCTTCTTACCCCTCTTTGTCCATTTAGAATTGTAAATTACTTAAATTAACTAAACTTTTCTTCTCATACCCTATCACAAATTTTGTAAGTAGGTTAAACATACAGTTCCATCCAAAACCCGAATAATTAGTGAACTGTATATCTATATACAGATCCCCCATTCTCCTTATCTTTTGATTCATGAATCATTCACTAGTTCATCTCCCTCTGAATGTTTCAAAAGCATAAAATGTTATACATACTGTGACGACCGTGCCCTGGCCCAGCAATCAAGGAGCCTCAATCCTCACCACTAATACCAGGGCGGGCGTCTCATATAAGAGGAAAGGATAACAAATACACACAGTAAAGTACAATTTCCCTTAAGTGCACACAGAGATCACAGTCAGTCTGGGGCTGGCTGCTCCCTTGCTTTCCAGGTCCCCAAAAAGACTCCCCACAGGCACAACTATAGGGTCCAGATTTCAGCCTAGCTGGCAAGCTAACATACAGTACCCTCTCTGTCCCACCAGTGCTTTGTGTCCCTGCCCAGGTAGCTGACACACCACACAAACCTTGAGATAAGTATTTATACAACTTCACAGACACTCCTGGGAAAGGCTGACACAGATTCCCCAGCTGTGCCCCTTTACCCAGACTACACAGTAGTAATTTCTGCCACCACCAGATAATACTTATCAGCTACCCAAAGGCCCTTAAAAGGGTATCCAGTTATTACTGTGCAATATTATTATCCATTTGGTAATGTGACTATTTAGTTTAAGGCTTATTAGAGTGACTTATTAGAATAAACTCTATAAATATGCAATGTACTCTAGAGCTTACTTATCTCTATACAAACCAGCCACAGGTAAAGGTTTTTAAAATCAGTTAATAATAAATAATTAACAACACAAGACAATACTACTACACCACAGTGATATCTAAGAGTTCAGAGATCACACAGAAACCTAAAACAATACAGTAGGAAAGTTCTGATATAACAGAAAAAACACTTGTCTAACTTTCTTCAAAGTTCCTAGATGTACTACAAGAAAACATACTTCTAAGACACTACTTACATAAGACAACAGTCAGAGCACTGATACATTTGATGTCAAGATCAAAATGCTCACAGTCTCTTTCTGAACAATAGTTTTTAAACTCACTAACAAACATCTTTGTTAGGCCCTCCCAAATTACATCATTTTTGACACTTAGGTTTTCCCAGTATACACATTACATCGTTTTGACACTTAGTCTGGAGTTCCCAAGCCAATAAACTGCATTATTTAGCATTCTAACACCTGCTCAGGAAACTACAACAATAAAAGACATTTCACGTGTACACTCTAGCAATTATTCCTTAAGTTAAGACAATAGAAAGAATATGTTCAGCCAGCTGCTTCGGCACCACTATTTAGATAATTTTACTTCAAAGAACATTTGAAATGCTTGGCTTAGTTTTCCTTACAGTAGATAGCAATGTTGCAACAATCTTGAAGTTCACATTTTACAGTGTTTTCTTTCATTTAAGAACACAAACCTGTATTTTACATTTATATATACAAATGATAGAATTATGTATCACATTCTATTTGACTAGGCTGGCAGCCTTCACCCATCTTCCTCCAATCTTCACATCTCTTCACCCCTGGAGAACTCAAGCTAGTTTTTCAAGTGACCCTTGAGAAACGCCGCTTGAGAGGGTTAGGTCTATATGGGTGTACCTCACCCCATTCCCTGTCTTGAGAGCCCATCTGCATTGGCATTGCTAATCCCACTGTGGTGCTGCACTGACATATCGTATGCTTGCAACCCCAGGCTCCATCTTAGCAACTTGACATTTTTCTGACTGGCACTGTTTAACCATGTTAGAGGGTTGTGATCTGCCATTACTCTGAATTTTATTCCATACAGATAAGGCTGAAGTTTCTGCAATGCCCACACTATAGCTAGACATTTCTTTTCTACAAGCATAGCATTCATCCCTGGGTTGGAGCCTACGACTGAGATAAACCACTGGGTGCTCTTCCCCCTCTGAAGAAATCTGGCTAAGTACAGCCCCCACCCCATGGTTTGAAGTATCCACCTGCACAACAAATTATTTGCTGTAATCTGGACTGGCTAACACAGGGGGTCCTCCCAAAGCTTCTTTAAGCTTCTTAAATGCCTGCTCACATGCTGGGGTCCACACTACCTTATCCGGCCTGTTCTTCTTTGTCAGGTCTGTGAGGGGAGCAGCTATGGTACTATAACTAGGGACGAACTTTCTGTAGTACCCTGCTGTCCCTATGAATGCCCTCAGCTGCTTTTTAATTACAGGTGCAGGCCATGCCTGAATAGCATCCACTTTGGCAGGTTCTGGTCTTAGCTTACCACTCCCCACTCTATGTTCTAGGTAGGAGACCTCTGCCATACCCACCTGACATTTGCTCGGCTTAATGGTCACCCCTGCCCTCTGTAGTCTGCCCAACACCTCCCTGACATGCTGAAGGTGCTCTGGCCAGGAATGGCTGTAGATGACAATATCATCTAGGTAAGCAAGGGCAAACCCTCCTGCTCCTGCTAGGATATTATCCACTAGCCACTGGAAAGTCGCTGTGGCATTCTTCATCCCAAAGGGCATCTTTGTGAACTCATACAAGCCAAAAGGAGTCACAAAGGCTGACTTCTCTCTAGCACTGGGAGTCAAGGGCTCCTGCTAGTAACCCTTGGTAAGATCAATGGTTGTAAGATACTTAGCCCCACCAAGCTGCTCTAGGGCCTCATCTGTCCTAGGCATGGGTTAAGCATCTGACTCTGTGTGACTATTTAATTTCCTGTAATTCACACAGAACCTGGTGCTGCCATCCTTCTTTGGCACCACCACCACTGGCGAGGCCCAGGGACTGTTGGACTATTGAATCACCCCTAGTTCCAACATCTCCTGTACCTCTTCCCTCAGGGTCTGTCTGACACTCTCATGCACCCTATAAGGGGCCTGCCTAATAGACCTTTGGGGTCCTGTATCCACCTGGTGCTGCACCAGGTGGGTGCACCCTGGTTTCCCAGTGAACATGTCCCCAAATTCCTGCAACACTGCTTGGATTTCTCGAACCTGGGTAGGAGATAGCTGCTGGAATATTGCTACCCCTTCCACCGAGGTGTCAGCCTGAGCCTCACTGAGGAGATCAGTCTACAGATTTCCCTCAGACTCCTCCTGCAATTCACTGCAAATGCTCAGCATAAGGGCCTCCCTATCATGGTAAGGTTTCATCATGTTAACATGGTACAATTTGTGCCTCTGCCATCTGCCTAGCACTTCCACCATGTAGTTAACACCACTTACCTTTCTTACCACCTTGTAGGGTCCCCCCCAAGCTGCTTGCAGCTTGTTGTGTATGACAGGAATGAGAACCATTAACTGCTGCTCCACAGCATCTTCTCTAGCTCGAGCATTCCTGTCATATCACACCTTTTTCTGTTGTTGGGCTTCTGCCAGGTTCTCCTGGGCCAAGCTCATGAGTTCCCTGAGCCTTGTCTTGAGGTTTAGGATGAATGCCACAACAGACTCCTTGTGAGACTCACACTCACCTTCCCACTCATCTCAAATTAAATCTAGAGGTCCCCTCACCCTATGCCCATACAGCAACTCAAAGGGTGAAAAACCTGTGGATTCCTGGGGAACCTCTCTGTAAGCAAACAACAGATGGGGAAAATATTTGTCCCACTCCCTCTTAAACTGACCTGCAAATGCCTGTAGCATGGACTTGATTGTAGAGTTTAGCCTCTCAACAAACCATTAGTCTGGGGAGTGTAGGGGGTGGTCTTCATGTGCTTCACCCCACAGGACTTCCACAGACAAGCCAGGAGGTTTGACATGAAATTGGCACCTTGGTCAGTCAGTATTTCTTTTGGGAAACCCACCCTGCTGAAAATCTCTAACAAAGCATTTGCCACCTTCTCTGCCTCAATGGAGGACAAAGCCCACTGCCTCAGGGTATCGTATAGCATAATCCACTACCAGTAGGATATACTTTTTCCCTGTGGAACTTGGGGTACTCAGAGGACCCACAATAGCCATAGCTACCCTCCGAAATGGCTCCTTAATCACAGGTAAAGGCATCAAAGGAGCTCTCACCTTGTCTCCTGCCTTGCCTAAATTTTGGCACTGCTCACAGGTCCTGCAATACCCTGTTACATCTCTGGAAATACCAGGCCAATAGAAGTTTTGCATTATATGCCTCTTTGTACATTTTATGCCCATATGACCTGCAAAGGGAATATCATGGGCTATGGCTAGAAGCGCTAGACGGTAGGCTCTAGGCACTACCAACTGCTGTACTCTCTCACCTTTTAGCCCTCCCTCAGGGGTCCACTCCCTGTATAGTAACCCTTTGTCCCAGTATACAGATCCCCCCGTCCCTTGAGAATCAGGTGCCTCCCTAGCTACCTGCCTCAGGCCTTGCAATGTAGGGTCTGAGAGCTGAGCCTGTCTCAACTCTCTCCTTGTAACCCTTCCCAGCTCAACTTCCACTGGAAGTCTGGCATCCTCTGATAGTGGTGCCTCACTGTTAGCCTGGGTACTACTACTCACCTCTACCTTTGCAGTTACCCTGTCCAAGGGAACATCAGTACCCACAAGCAGCTGTGGCTTACCTTCAGTCTCACTGCTACAGAGTAGCTCCCTCTCTGAAGTAACCACCTCAGCAGTTATGGCTGCAAGTATGCAGTTTGTCTGGGTCTCCCCCAGGCTACCAGACCCACATGCTTGTCTCCTAGCCTCACTGCGTATAACTACATAAGTACATGGTACTGCCTCATCTAAATCCTTCCCTCTCAGGACATCTGCAGGATGGTAGTTCCATACCCCTGTTGTCTCAAAAACCCCCACTATTGGCATTTTGTCTTTCCCACTTACTGACTCCCTCACCTTTGGTTTCCCACCTTGCCTTCGTGGACACCTGTATGCCACATGGCCCCACTGGTTGCATTCCAAACATTTAACCCTGGCTCCTGGAAGTGTACCTGGACTAGTGGCTTCCCCTGCTACTGGCAGATTCTGTTGGGGCAGTCTGTGCTGCCCACCATGGGTTCCTTTAGACCTATGAGAAGTACTGGGGGTCCCTTTCCTGTGCAGGGCTGCCCTGCTGGCCAGGTATAGGTCTCCCTTCTTCCCCAACTCATCTGAAGTAGCACATTGTCTATCAGCTAACCAGATCCTCATGTCTTCAGGCAAAGTGCTAAGGGCTTGTTCCCTCACCAAAATGTCTACCAACCCTTCAAAAGTGGTGACCTGACATCCACCCACCCAGCTATGAAAATAATTGCTCAGTTCAGCAACATATTCACATACATTTTCATCTGCCTTGCATCTATGCTCACGAAACTTTTTCCTATACATTTCAGGTGTTAGCTTAAAACATTCTAACAGACATTATTTTACAGCAGTATAATCAAAACAGGCAGAGTCAGGCATTTGTGATATACAAGTTACAGCTTTCCCATGGAGTAAGGGGGTCAGGAACTGTACCCAGAGCCTTCAGTCAACGCTATACTGTTTGCATACCCTTTCAAACATGTGAATGAAACTATCAAAATTATCCACCTCTTTAAATTGCAGAAGAAATTTACTGACCTGTTGTGCTTCTTGGGTCCAGTTACTCCCTTCTTCATTACCTCCATGACTCTGGAGAAGTCAGCATTTCCCTCTCATGCTTCCTCTGACGCTCCTTTTCTTCGGCTTCCATCTCCAAACACCTGGCCTCCAACTCAAGTCTATTTAGCTCCAGCTGGATTTTTAAGTCCACTGTAGAAAGGTTGAGCTGTCCATTACCTGAGGATGTTGTATCTCCACAGCCAGTCTGATTATCCTTCACAGAAAGGTTGAGCTGTCCATTCTCCGAAGATATTGTATCTCCACTGATTGTCCTCCTGGATGCTGTTTTCTGATGCAGCTGTAACCAAGGCTGCAATCAGGTCTGTCTTAGGTTTCCATGCACCAGTCCCCTAGCCTGGCACATCTCCACTGGCTGGCTCCTTGTCAGCTTTCCATACTCCTGTGCTGACATGCTGCCTGCTCACCCTGACTAACTAAGCTAACAAAAGAAATAAAACAATTGTGATTTGAACTCTGAGTATACACTGCGTGGCTGATTTAGAATACAAAACACCTTCAGAGATCACTGTACATAAGCTACAGGATTCACTCTACCCACACCATTGCAAACCACAAGTGAGGATATCTTATTCCAACCACTTTGAACCACAAATGTGAGGATATTTTATCCCCACCACTGTGAACCACAAATGTGAGGATATCTTATCCCAACCACCGCCACTAGAAATGTGATGACCGTGCCCTTGCCCAGCAATCAAGGAGCCACAATCCTCACCACTAACACCAGGGTGGGTGTCTCATATAAGAGGAAAGGATAACAAATACAGACAGTAAAGTGTAATTTCCCTTAAGTGTACACAGAGATCACAGTCAGTCTGGGGCTGGTTGCTCCCTTGCTTTCTAGGTCCCCGATAAGACTCCCCACTGGCACAGCTATAGGGTCCAGATTTCAGCCTAACTGGCAAGCTAACCTCTAGTACCCTCTCTGTCCCACCAGTGCTTTGTGTCCCTGCCCATGTAGCTGACACACCACACACACTTTGAGATAAGTATTTATACAACTTCACAGACACTCCTGGGAAAGCCTGACACAGATTATCCAGCTGAGCCCCTTTACCCAGACTATACTGTAGTAATTTCTGCCACCACCAGCTAATACTTATCAGCTACTCAAAGGCCCTTAAAAGGGTGTCCAATTATTACTTTGCAATATTATTATCCAATTGGTAATGTGACTATTTAGTCTAAGGCTTATTAGAGTGGCTTATTACAATAAACTCTATAAATATGCAATGTACTCTAGAGCTTACTTATCTCTACACAAACCAGCCACCTGCTCAGGAAACTACAACAATAAAAGACATTTCACATGTACACTCTAGCAATTATTCCTTAAGTTAAGACAATAGAAAGAATGCGTTCAGCCAGCCACTTCGGCACCACTATTTAGATAATTTTACTTCAAAGAACATTTGAAATGCTTGGCTTAGTTTTCCTTACAGCAGATGGCAATGTTGCAACAATCTTGAAGTTCACATTTTACAGTGTTTTCTTTCATTTAAGAACACAAGCCTGTATTTTACATTTATATATACAAATGATAGAATTATGTATCAAATTCTATTTGACTAGGCTGGTAGCCTTCGCCCATCTTCCCCCAATCTTCACACATACATACATACACACACAATTCAAACCATCATGTGTCCAAAATACCCAACAAATACCTAGAAAACAGTGCACAGAATTTTTCTGCTCAATCCACTTACATAAGAGAAGGATGCAGTTTTCCATGCCGGGAATCAGCC